>NW_026284268.1:0-2500 GCF_023373465.1 Oncorhynchus keta
GAGAGGGAGAGGACAGAAAAAGAGAGAGAGAGAGACAGAAAAGAAAGATGAGAGAAAGACAGAGAGAAAGACAGACAGAGAGAAAGACAGACAGAGAGAGAGAGAGACATAAAAGAAAGATGAGAGAAAGACAGAAAAGAAAGATGAGAGAAAGACAGAGAGAAAGACAGACAGAGAGAAAGACAGACAGAGAGAAAGACAGACAGACAGACAGACAGACAGACAGACAGACAGACAGACAGACAGACAGACAGACAGACAGACAGACAGAGAGAAAGATAGACAGAGAGAAAGATAGACAGACAGACAGACAGACAGACAGACAGACAGACAGACAGACAGACAGACAGACAGATAGACAGAGAGAAAGATAGACAGAGAGAAAGATAGACAGACAGACAGACAGACAGACAGACAGACAGAGAGAAAGATAGACAGACAGACAGACAGACAGACAGACAGACAGACAGACAGACAGACAGAGAGAAAGACAGACAGACAGACAGACAGACAGACAGACAGACAGAGAGACAGAGAGAAAGACAGACAGACAGACAGACAGACAGACAGACAGACAGACAGACAGACAGACAGACAGACAGAAAGATAGACAGAGAGAAAGATAGACAGAGAGAAAGATAGACAGACAGACAGACAGACAGACAGACAGACAGACAGACAGACAGAGAGAGAAAGAACAGACAGACAGACAGACAGACAGACAGACAGACAGACAGACAGACAGACAGACAGACAGACAGACAGACAGACAGACAGACAGACAGACAGAGAGAAGATAGACAGACAGAAAGACAGAGAAAGATAGACAGACAGACAGACAGACAGACAGACAGACAGACAGACAGACAGACAGACAGAGAGAAAGACAGACAGACAGAGAGAAAGACAGACAGACAGAGAGAAAGACAGACAGACAGACAGACAGACAGACAGAGAGACAGACAGACAGACAGACAGACAGACAGACAGACAGACAGACAGAGAGAAAGACAGACAGACAGACAGAGAGAAAGATAGACAGAGAGAAAGATAGACAGACAGACAGACAGACAGAGAGAAAGATAGATAGACAGACAGACAGACAGACAGACAGACAGACAGACAGACAGACAGAGAGAAAGACAGACAGACAGAGAGAAAGATAGACAGAGAGAAAGATAGACAGACAGACAGACAGACAGACAGACAGAGAGAAAGATAGACAGACAGACAGACAGACAGAGAGAAAGATAGACAGACAGACAGACAGACAGACAGACAGACAGACAGACAGACAGACAGACAGACAGACAGACAGACAGACAGACAGATAGACAGAGAGATAGAGAGATAGAGAGACAGAGATAGATAGATAGATAGATAGATAGATAGATAGATAGATAGATAGATAGATAGATAGATAGATAGATAGATAGATAGATAGCCTCTATGACCAGGTCCACCTCTACAAGGCAGCAGTGCCCACCTTTGCCCGGACTCTAAAGGACATCGACCTCAAACGTATCCCCAAGACTTCACACAGGAGCAACAGACCAATAGACACCCCACCCAGACCAGCGAGACACACTCCCAGACCTGAGGGACCCCCTTGACCTACACATAGAAGACCCACGTCAAGAGGACTTACATCCAGACCACAGCACCCCAGCCACATCCACACCCCCACCCCCACCAATCAACACCCCCCCACATCAACCATGCCCACACCCCATTTAGGCCCCCTCAGATCAGACCTATGCTCCTCCTGCCCACCCCATGCACCCCACCCCCGCAAAGAGGGCCTCAACATGGAAGTCACACATACGCCCAGGCAGTGAATGGGCAAACAGGCCCAACCCCCACTCTTACACTCGCCCAAGCCAATGGCATGTACCAGATGCTCAGCAGGCTCTGCTCACACTTACTGGCCTGAGGCCAAACCACTCAACCAACAACATTGGACACTTTATGGAACACAAAGCCTTCACTATCTCATCCTGGAATATCCAAGGCCTGAGGTCATCTGCCTTTAGCCTAAAGAGCAGGAACCCGAACTTCACCAAAGAAATCGGTAATACAGACATTGTCATCCTGCAAGAAACCTGGTATTGAGGAGATGGACCCACTGGTTGCCCTCTAGGTTACAGAGAGCTGGTAGTCCCATCCACCAAACTACCAGGTGTGAAACAGGAAGGGACTCAGGGGTATGCTAATTTGGTATAGAGCAGACCTAACTCACTCCATTAAATTAATCAAAACAGGAACATTTTACATTTGGCTAGAAATTCAAAAGGAAATGATCTTAACAGAGAAAAAATGTCCTCCCACTAGAATCCCCATACTTTAATGAAGACATCTTCTCCATCCTGGAGGGGATATCAATCATTTCCAGGCCCAGGGACATGTACTAGTCTGTGGCGACCTAAATGCCAGAACCGGACAAGAACCTGACACCCTCAGCACACAGGGGGACAAACACCTGCCTGCAGGTGACAGCATT
>NW_026284268.1:7500-22529 GCF_023373465.1 Oncorhynchus keta
TGTGTCTCTAAAAATAAACCGTGAGAACACTGCACCACCTGTTGTCACTATTAATTTTATTTTATACATTAAGGAGAGAACAGATAAACCAAGCCGTTCTGTGGATCTGACGCCTGAAGAATCTCTTCATTTGGGCATTGGACAGTAAGGTGTTGAAACATCTCTCTTTTCACAATATTCTCTGTCTCTCTCTTTCTCCCTCTCTCTCACCCCCCTCTCTTTCTCTCTCCTTCTCGCCACCCCTCTCTTTCTCCTCTCTCTCGACCCCCTCCCTTTCTCTCTCCCCCTCCCTCTTCTCTCTCCCTCTCAGCCCCCTCCCTCTTTCTCTCTCCCCTCTCGCCCCCTCTCCCTCTTTCTCTCTCCCCTGCCTCTTCTCTCTCCCTCTCGCCCCTCCCTCTTTCTCTCTCCCCTCCCTCTTTCTCTCTCCCTCTCGCCCCTCTCTCTTTCTCCCCTCTCTCGACCCCCTCCGTCTTTCTCCCTCTTCTCGCCCCCTCCCTCTTTCTCTCCCTCTCGCCCTCCCCTCTCTCTTTCTCCCTCTCTCTCGCCCCTCTTTCTTTCTCTCTCCCTTTCTACCAACATGAAAGTCTGTGGGTGCTAATTACTGTAGCCTTGGCTGTAATAAAATGAGTTTATTTTCCACATCAAAGTGAATTAGGCGACGGGCTGATTCAAGGCGACTCTGAAAGAACCCCACCATCACAGTGAAAGAACCCCACCATCACCCTGAAAGAACCCCACCATCACCCTGAAAGAACCCCACCATCACCCTGAAAGAACCCCACCATCACCCTGAAAGAACCCCACCATCACCCTGAAAGAACCCCACCATCACAGTGAAAGAACCCCACCATCACCCTGAAAGAACCCCACCATCACCCTGAAAGAACCCCACCATCACAGTGAAAGAACCCCACCATCACCCTGAAAGAACCCCACCATCACCCTGAAAGAACCCCACCATCACAGTGAAAGAACCCCACCATCACAGTGAAAGAACCCCACCATCACCCTGAAAGAACCCCACCATCACCCTGAAAGAACCCCACCATCACCCTGAAAGAACCCCACCATCACCGTGAAAGAACCCCACCATCACCCTGAAAGAACCCCACCATCACCCTGAAAGAACCCCACCATCACAGTGAAAGAACCCCACCATCACCCTGAAAGAACCCCACCATCACAGTGAAAGAACCCCACCATCACCCTGAAAGAACCCCACCATCACTCTGAAAGAACCCCACCATCACCCTGAAAGAACCCCACCATCACTCTGAAAGAACCCCACCGTCACAGTGAAAGAACCCCACCATCACCGTGAAAGAACCCCACCATCACAGTGAAAGAACCCCACCATCACCGTGAAAGAACCCCACCATCACCCTGAAAGAACCCCACCATCACTCTGAAAGAACCCCACCGTCACCCTGAAAGAACCCCACCATCACGCTGAAAGAACCCCACCATCACTCTGAAAGAACCCCACCATCACCCTGAAAGAACCCCACCATCACTCTGAAAGAACCCCACCATCACCCTGAAAGAACCCTACCATCACGCTGAAAGAACCCCACCATCACTCTGAAAGAACCCCACCATCACCCTGAAAGAACCCCACCATCACCGTGAAAGAACCCCACCATCACCCTGAAAGAACCCCACCATCACCCTGAAAGAACCCCACCATCACTCTGAAAGAACCCCACCATCACCCTGAAAGAACCCCACCATCACCGTGAAAGAACCCCACCATCACCCTGAAAGAACCCCACCATCACCGTGAAAGATCCCCACCATCACCCTGAAAGAGCCCCACCATCACCCTGAAAGAACCCCACCATCACCCTGAAAGAGCCCCACCATCACCCTGAAAGAACCCCACCATCACCGTGAAAGAACCCCACCAGCACACTGAAAGAGCCCCACCATCACCCTGAAAGAACTCCACTCACCCTGAAAGAACCCCACCATCACCGTGAAAGAACCCCACCATCACCGTGAAAGAACCCCACCATCACCCTGAAAGAACCCCACCATCACCGTGAAAGAACCCCACCATCACCGTGAAAGAACCCCACCATCACTCTGAAAGAACCCCACCATCACCGTGAAAGAACCCCACCATCACCGTGAAAGAACCCCACCATCACTGTGAAAGAACCCCACCATCACCGTGAAAGAACCCCACCATCACCGTGAAAGAACCCCACCATCACCGGGAAAGAACCCCACCATCACCGTAAAAGAACCCCACCATCACTGTGAAAGAACCCCACCATCACCCTGAAAGAACCCACCATCACTGTGAAAGAACCCCACCATCACCGTGAAAGAACCCCAACATCACCGTGAAAGAACCCCACCATCACCGTGAAAGAACCCCACCATCACCGTGAAAGAACCCCACCATCACTGTGAAAGAACCCCACCATCACTGTGAAAGAACCCCACCATCACTGTGAAAGAACCCCACCATCACTGTGAAAGAACCCCACCATCACTGTGAAAGAACCCCACCATCACCGTGAAAGAACCCCACCATCACCGTGAAAGAACCCCACCATCACCGTGAAAGAACCCAACCATCACCGTGAAAGAACCCCACCATCACTGTGAAAGAACCCCACCATCACCGTGAAAGAACCCCACCATCACTGTGAAAGAACCCCACCATCACTCTGAAAGAACCCCACCATCACTCTGAAAGAACCCCACCATCACCGTGGAAAGAACCCCACCATCACCCTGAAAGAACCCCACCATCACCCTGAAAGAACCCCACCATCACCGTGAAAGAACCCCACCATCACCGTGAAAGAACCCCACCATCACTCTGAAAGAACCCCACCATCACTCTGAAAGAACCCTACCATCACCCTGAAAGAACCCCACCATCACTGTGAAAGAACCCCACCATCACCGTGAAAGAACCCCACCATCACCCTGAAAGAACCCCACCATCACCCTGAAAGAACCCCACCATCACCGTGAAAGAACCCCACCATCACAGTGAAAGAACCCCACCATCACCCTGAAAGAACCCCACCATCACTCTGAAAGAACCCCACCATCACCGTGAAAGAACCCCACCATCACCCTGAAAGAACCCCACCATCACCCTGAAAGAACCCCACCATCACCGTGAAAGAACCCCACCATCACCGGGAAAGAACCCCACCATCACCGTGAAAGAACCCCACCATCACTGTGAAAGAACCCCACCATCACCGTGAAAGAACCCCACCATCACCGTGAAAGAACCCCACCATCACCGGGAAAGAACCCCACCATCACCGTAAAAGAACCCCACCATCACTGTGAAAGAACCCCACCATCACCCTGAAAGAACCCCACCATCACTGTGAAAGAACCCCACCATCACCGTGAAAGAACCCCAACATCACCGTGAAAGAACCCCACCATCACCGTGAAAGAACCCCACCATCACCGTGAAAGAACCCCACCATCACTGTGAAAGAACCCCACCATCACCCTGAAAGAACCCCACCATCACTGTGAAAAACCCCACCATCACTGTGAAAGAACCCCACCATCACTGTGAAAGAACCCCACCATCACCGTGAAAGAACCCCACCATCACCGTGAAAGAACCCCACCATCACCCTGAAAGAACCCCACCATCACCCTGAAAGAACCCCACCATCACCGTGAAAGAACCCCACCATCACCGTGAAAGAACCCCACCATCACCGTGAAAGAACCCCACCATCACCGTGAAAGAACCCCACCATCACCGTGAAAGAACCCCACCATCACCGTGAAAGAACCCCACCATCACCGTGAAAGAACCCCACCATCACCGTGAAAGAACCCCACCATCACCGTGAAAGAACCCCACCATCACTGTGAAAGAACCCCACCATCACTCTGAAAGAACCCCACCATCACTCTGAAAGAACCCCACCATCACCGTGAAAGAACCCCACCATCACCCTGAAAGAACCCCACCATCACCCTGAAAGAACCCCACCATCACCGTGAAAGAACCCCACCATCACCGTGAAAGAACCCCACCATCACTCTGAAAGAACCCCACCATCACTCTGAAAGAACCCTACCATCACCCTGAAAGAACCCCACCATCACTGTGAAAGAACCCCACCTTCACCGTGAAAGAACCCCACCATCACCCTGAAAGAACCCCACCATCACCCTGAAAGAACCCCACCATCACCGTGAAAGAACCCCACCATCACAGTGAAAGAACCCCACCATCACCCTGAAAGAACCCCACCATCACTCTGAAAGAACCCCACCATCACCGTGAAAGAACCCCACCATCACCCTGAAAGAACCCCACCATCACCCTGAAAGAACCCCACCATCACCGTGAAAGAACCCCACCATCACCGGGAAAGAACCCCACCATCACCGTGAAAGAACCCCACCATCACCGTGAAAGAACCCCACCATCACCGTGAAAGAACCCCACCATCACCGTGAAAGAACCCCACCATCACTGTGAAAGAACCCCACCATCACCGTGAAAGAACCCCACCATCACTCTGAAAGAACCCCACCATCACTCTGAAAGAACCCCACCATCACCGTGGAAAGAACCCCACCATCGCCCTGAAAGAACCCCACCATCACCGTGAAAGAACCCCACCATCACAGTGAAAGAACCCCACCATCACCCTGAAAGAACCCCACCATCACCCTGAAAGAACCCCACCATCACCCTGAAAGAACCCCACCATCACCCTGAAAGAACCCCACCATCACC
Organism: Oncorhynchus keta; assembly: GCF_023373465.1. Classification (NCBI taxonomy): domain Eukaryota; kingdom Metazoa; phylum Chordata; class Actinopteri; order Salmoniformes; family Salmonidae; genus Oncorhynchus; species Oncorhynchus keta. The sequence goes on from NW_026284268.1 coordinate 12,248, forward strand.
GTACTTTCCATTCATTTCAACCTGTTTCTTTTCTGACAGGGAGGGAACAAGGCCTGTGTCAAACGTGTCGGTATTTCCCACGGCCTCGTCCCGATGAAGAGGCTCCATCCATGACAATACAAATAGACAGAGGGTGTGACCCAAACGGCATCCTATTCCCTATATAGTGCACTACTTTACACCAGAGCCCTATGTAGTGAACTACTTTATACCAGAGCCCTATTCCCTATAGTGCACTACTTTATACCAGCGCCCTATTCCCTATATAGTGCACTACTTTACACCAGAGCCCTATGTAGTGAACTACTTTATACCAGAGCCCTATGGGTCTATGGCACTAAATACAGGTAAATGTCTCTGGCATCGCTAGCTGTCTCCGTCTCTGGCATCGCTAGCTGCCTCCGTCTCTGGCATCGCTAGCTGCCTCCGTCTCTGGCATCGCTAGCTGCCTCCGTCTCTGGCATCGCTAGCTGTGTCTGTCATCGCTAGCTGTCTCTGGCACGCTAGCTGTCTCCGTCTCTGGCATCTCTAGCTGTCTCTGGCATCGCTAGCTGCCTCCGTCTGTGAAACAGCTAGATGAAGATATCTCACTGACGGGTCACTCTTCAAAACACTGTCACGATCATTATCCTTGACCCATACAGTGTAAAGAGGGATGAGACATATAAGTAGTGGATAATAAAGCTGTCCTGATGTTTTGGCTGCCCATAGGTGACAGGGAACTTCTCTTTAGAGAGCTACAAACCACATTCAACTAACTAATATAATATATAATATATGCCATTTAGCAGACGCTTTTATCCAAAGCGACTTACAGTCATGTGTGCATACATTCTACGTATGGGTGGTCTCGGGAATTGAACCCACTACCCTGGCGTTACAAGCGCCATGCTCTACCAACTGAGCTACAGAAGGACCACTAACCATCAGCAGAGGAAATTAACTACAGCAGATACTGAATGGCTGTGTTGGTCTCGGGTCTCACTCACCACACACTGCTGTGACCCCTCTGATTATATCTGGACCACAATCACACCGAGCCCTGCACTTCCTGTGACAGGCAGAATGGCCCTATGGGAATTTTCACAGGTCACGCAACCCAAGGCATGCTGCTTGGCACTGTGATGCTCTGTATACCATCCACACACACCACACACCACACCACACACTACACACTACACCACACCACACCACACAACCACACACCACACCACACCACACCCCACACACACCCCACACACCACACCACACACACCACACACACCACACCACACACCACACCACACCACACACACCACACACACTACACACACACCACACACCACACCACACACACACCACACACACACACACACACACCACACACCACACACACACCACACACCACCACACACACACCACACACCACACACACACCCACACACCACACACCACACACACACCACACACACACCACACACCACACACCACACACCACCCACACCACACACACCACACACACCACACACACCACACACCACACACACACCACACACACACCACACCACACACACACCACACACCACACACCACACACACACACCACCACACACACACCACACACCACACACCCACACACACCCACACACCCACACCACACACCACACCACACACACACCACACACCACACACCACCACACACCACACACACCACACACCACACACACCACACACCACACACACACCCACCACACACACACACACACACACCACACACACACACACCACACACACACACCACACACACACACCACACACCACACACCACACACAGCCATTAGTCAACAGGTGCTAGAGGAGAACTTGTCAGAACATCCCTCAGCAGTCAAGGAGACATGGTAGAGACAAGAGGAGAGAGATAAGAACATAATACCACACTAATAGGAAATGTGTCACGTACAGTCACAACTAACAACAATCCCCTGCTAGCTGTCTCCCCTCCAACATACAACTTCCTCCACGCTCACATCTTATCATATTATCATACTATCATCTGCACCCCACTAAATCCCTACATTAGCATGTTTCTGTTAGATGATACACTATATAACTGACCTGCTGATACACTATATAACTGACCTGCTGATACACTATATTACTGACCTGCTGATACACCATATTACTGACCTGCTGATACACTATATTACTGACCTGCTGATACACCATATTACTGACCTGTTGATACACCATATTACTGACCTGCTGATACACCATATTACTGACCTGCTGATACACCATATTACTGGCCTGCTGATACACCATATTACTGACCTGTTGATACACTATATTACTGACCTGCTGATACACCATATTACTGACCTGCTGATACACCATATTACTGACCTGCTGATACACCATATTACTGACCTGCTGATACACCATATTACTGACCTGCTGATCCACCATATTACTGACCTGCTGATCCACCATATTACTGACCTGCTGATACACCATATTACTGACCTGTTAATACACTATATAACTGACCTGCTGATACACCATATTACTGACCTGCTGATACACCATATTACTGACCTGCTGATACACCATATTACTGACCTGCTGATACACCATATTACTGACCTGTTGATACACTATATTACTGACCTGCTGATACACCATATTACTGACCTGCTGATACACCATATATTACTGACCTGTTGATACACCATATTACTGACCTGCTGATATTACACCATACCATACTGACCTGCTGATACACCATATTACTGACCTGCTGATACACCATATTACTGACCTGCTGATACACCATATTACTGACCTGCTGATACACCATATTACTGACCTGCTGATACACTATATTACTGACCTGCTGATACACCATATTACTGACCTAACGATACACCATGTGCTGATACACCATATTACTGACCTGCTGATACACCATATTACTGACCTGCTGATACACCATATTACTGACCTGCTGATACACCATATTGGACCTACTGATACACCATATTACTGACCTGCTGATACACCATATTACTGACCTGCTGATACACCATATTACTGACCTGCTGATGCACCATATTACTGGACCTGCTGATACACCATATTACTGACCTGCTGATACACCATATTACTGACCTACTGATACACCATATTACTGACCTGCTGATACACCATATTACTGACCTGCTGATACACCATATTACTGACCTACTGATACACCATATTACTGGCTCAAGCTGATACACCATATTACTGACCTGCTGATACACCATATTACTGGACCTGCTGATACACCATATTACTGACCTGCTGATACACCATATTACTGACCTGCTGATACACCATATTACTGACCTGCTGATACACCATATTACTGACCCTGATACACCATATACTGACCTGCTGATGACCTGCTGATACACCATATTACTGACCTGCTGATACACCATATTACTGACCTGCTGATACACCATATTACTGACCTGCTGATACACCATATTACTGACCTGCACCTGATACACCATATTACTGACTCTGCTGATACACCATATTACTGACCTGCTGATACACCATATTACTGACCTGCTGATACACCATATTACTGACCTGATTACACCTGATACCCCATATACTGACCTGCGGATACACCATATTGCTGACCTACACCATGTGCCGATCCACCATATTACTGACCTGCTGATACACCATATTACGATTGCACCATGTGTGCTGATACGCCACCATATTACTGACCTCTTTGATACACCATATTACTGACCTGCTGATACACCATATTACTGGCCTGCTGATACACCATGGCTATTCATACACCATATTACTGACCTGCTGATACACCGCCATATTACTGCACCTGTTGATACACCATATTACTGGCCTGCTGATACACCATATTACTTTGACCTGCTGATACACCATATTACTGACCTGCTGATACACCATATTACTGGCCTGCTGATACACTATATAACTGACCTGATACACCATATATTACTGACCTGCTGATACACCATATTACTGGCCTGCTGATACACCATATTACTGGCCTGCTGATACACCATATTACTGACCTGTTGATACACCATATAACTGACCTGCTGATACACCATATTACTGACCTGCTGATACACCATATTACTGGCCTGCTGATACACCATATTACTGACCTGCTGATACACCATATTACTGACCTGCTGATACACCATATTACTGACCTGCTGATACACCATATTACTGACCTGCTGATACACCATATTACTGACCTGCTGATACACCATATTACTGACCTGCTGATACACCATATTACTGACCTGCTGATACACCATATTACTGACCTGCTGATACACCATATTACTGACCTGCTGATACACCATATTACTGACCTGCTGATACACCATATTACTGACCTGCTGATACACCATATTACTGACCTGCTGATACACCATATTACTGACCTGTTGATACACCATATTACTGACCTGCTGATACACCATATTACTGACCTGCTGATACACCATATTACTGACCTGCTGATACACCATATTACTGACCTGCTGATACACCATATTACTGACCTGCTGATACACCATATTACTGACCTGCTGATACACCATATTACTGACCTGCTGATACACCATATTACTGACCTGCTGATACACCATATTACTGACCTGCTGATACACCATATTACTGACCTGCTGATACACCATATTACTGACCTGCTGATACACCATATTACTGACCTGCTGATACACCATATTACTGACCTGCTGATACACCATATTACTGACCTGCTGATACACCATATTACTGACCTGCTGATACACCATATTACTGACCTGCTGATACACCATATTACTGACCTGCTGATACACCATATTACTGACCTGCTGATACACCATATTACTGACCTGCTGATCCACCATATTACTGACCTGCTGATACACCATATTACTGACCTGCTGATACACTATATTACTGACCTGTTGATACACCATATTACTGACCTGCTGATACACCATATTACTGACCTGCTGATACACCATATTACTGACCTGCTGATACACCATATTACTGACCTGTTGATACACCATATTACTGACCTGCTGATACACCATATTACTGACCTGCTGATACACCATATTACTGACCTGCTGATACACCATATTACTGACCTGCTGATACACCATATTACTGGCCTGCTGATACACCATATTACTGACCTGTTGATACACCATATTACTGACCTGCTGATCCACCATATTACTGACCTGCTGATACACCATATTACTGACCTGCTGATACACTATATTACTGACCTGTTGATACACCATATTACTGACCTGCTGATACACCATATTACTGACCTGCTGATACACCATATTACTGACCTGCTGATACACCATATTACTGACCTGTTGATACACCATATTACTGACCTGCTGATACACCATATTACTGACCTGCTGATACACCATATTACTGACCTGCTGATACACCATATTACTGACCTGCTGATACACCATATTACTGGCCTGCTGATACACCATATTACTGACCTGTTGATACACCATATTACTGACCTGTTGATACACTATATTACTGACCTGCTGATACACCATATTACTGACCTGCTGATACACCATATTACTGACCTGCTGATACACCATATTACTGACCTGCTACACCATATTACTGACCTGCTGATACCCCATATTACTGACCTGCTGATACACCATATAACTGACCTGCTGATACACCATATTACTGACCTGCTGATACACCATATTACTGACCTGCTGATACACCATATTACTGACCTGCTGATACACCATATTACTGACCTGTTGGATACACCATATTACTGGCCTGCTGATACACCATATTACTGACCTGCTGATACACCATATTACTGACCTGCTGATACACCATATTACTGACCTGTTGATCCACCATATTACTGACCTGCTGATACACCATATTACTGACCTGCTGATACACCATATTACTGACCTGTTGATACACCATATTACTGGCCTGCTGATACACCATTACTGACCTGCTGATACACCATATTACTGACCTGCTGATACACCATATTACTGACCTGCTGATACACTATATTACTGACCTGCTGATACACCATTTACTGGCTGCTGAATGGTCTGAACCAGGATCTGTGTGTTAGAGACCTCCTGAATGGTCTGAACCAGGATCTGTGTGTTAGAGACCTCATGACTGGTCTGAACCAGATCTGTGTGTTAGAGACCTCATGACTGGTCTGAACCAGGATCTGTGTGTTAGAGACCTTATGAATGGTCTGGAACCAGATCTGTGTGTTAGAGACCTCATGAATGGTCTGAACCAGGATCTGTGTGTTAGAGACCTCATGACTGGTCTGAACCAGGATCTGTGTGTTAGAGATCTCATGAATGGTCTGACCAGGATCTGTGTGTTAGAGAGCTCATGACTGGTCTGAACCAGGCTCTGTGTGTTAGAGACCTCATGACTGGTCTGAACCAGGATCTGTGTGTTAGAGACCTCATGAATGGTCTGAACCAGGATCTGTGTGTTAGAGAGCTCATGAATGGTCTGAACCAGGATCTGTGTGTTAGAGTCCCTCATGAATGGTCTGAACCAGGCAGGATCTGTGTGTTAGAGACCCTCATGAATGGTCTGAACCAGGCTCTGTGTGTTAGAGACCTCATGAATGGTCTGAACCAGGATCTGTGTGTTAGAGACCTCATGAATGGTCTGAACCAGGCTCTGTGTGTTAGAGACCCAAGCGAATGGTCTGAACCAGGATCTGTGTGTTAGAGACCTCATGAATGGTCTGACCAGGATCTGTGTGTTAGAGACCTCATGAATGGTCTGAACCAGGATCTGTGTGTTAGAGACCTCATGACTGGTCTTGTCTTACCACATTATCAACAGGCAGTGTGCAGTAGGATGTGTTGATCAGTTGATTGACAGGTGTAGGACTGAAGAACAAAACACTTTCCTAGTGTGATGCTTACCAACGTTTTATAGTTATAGAACCTATAGTTTATCATTATAGATATGTAGCCTATAGTTTATCATTATAGATATGTAGCCTATAGTTTATCATTATAGATATATAGCCTATAGTTTATCATTATAGATATGTAGCCTATAGTTTATCATAGCCTATAGTCATCATTATAGATATAGCCTATAGTTTATCATTATAGATATGTAGCCTATAGTTTATCATTATAGATATGTAGCCTATAGTTTATCATTATAGATATGTAGCCTATAGTTTATCATTATAGATATGTAGCCTATAGTTTATCATTATAGATTATGTAGCCTATAGTTATTATAGCGTGTTGTGCCAATAGTTATATAGCCTATAGTTTATCATTATAGTTATATAGCCTATAGTTTATCATTATAGTTATATAGCCTATAGTTATATAGCCTATAGTTTATCATTATAGTTATATAATATATCGTTGTCATTATATAGTTGTTGGCTTGGTGGATGGCCTGGGCCTAACTCTGACACCACTAATGTTATATCACAACAGAACTAGCCTTCTAGTAAGTCTAGCTAACATTATCGAACTTGAATTAAATAAAATATTAAATGACCCTTCTACTTGTTTACTTGGCTTTTATACCATATAAATGGACTCTGGCAAGTTTGCTGCAGTATAAGTAAAGGCTGAAGTGGAATCCATCACTTCAGTTGTTTGGCTGTTGCCCATAGCAACGTTTTGAAAATGAGGTGGACAGGTCTAAATTCAGCCAACAGACAGGCGGGACAACTGAAAAACAGGCCAATAGAGGCCAGACAGACAGACAGACAGACAGACAGACAGACAGACAGACAGCCAGACCTACAGACAGGCCAACAGACAGACAGACCTACAGACAGGCCAACAGACAGACAGGCCAACAGACAGACAGACAGACCTACAGACAGGCCAACAGACAGACAGACAGACCTACAGACAGGCCAACAGACAGACAGACAGACAGACAGACCTACAGACAGGCCAACAGACAGACAGACCTACAGACAGGCCAACAGACAGACAGACAGGCCAACAGACAGACAGACCTACAGACAGGCCAACAGACAGACAGACCTACAGACAGACCTACAGACAGGCCAACAGACAGATGGGCCGGTAGACAGACAGGCCGGCAGACAGACAGGCCGGCAGACAGACAGGCCGGGCAGGACAGACAGGCCGGGCAGACAGACAGGCCAACAGGCAGACAGAGACCGGCAGACAGAGACAGGGCAACAGACAGACAGACAGGCGCTTTACTAACAGCTCCATGGGTTTATTATCAAGACCTTGAAAATCCCGTGTAAAAAAAAGCTTGGGCATATCTGAGGATTTGAAACTCAAAGAAGCTTTATTGTGCTATTTAATAAGAGCGAAGGGGAGAGAGGGAGAGGGTAGATTGTTCAAGTTTACAAAAACCTTTATTCTTAAACCTTGGCTGATGACAGTTCCACACAGGAGGAGAGGTGAGAGGGCGGGAGAGAGAGAGAGAGCGAGAGAGAGAGAGGATAGATTGAGAGGGAGAGAGAGAGAGAGAGAGAGAGGAGAGAGAGAGAGAATAGATTGAGAGGAGAGAGAGAGAGAGGAGAGAGAGAGAGAATAGATTGAGAGGAGAGAGAGAGAGAGAGAGAGAGAGAGAATAGATTGAGAGGGAGAGAGAGAGAGAGGACAGATTGAGAGAGGGAGAGAGAGAGAGAGGACAGATTGAGAGGAGAGAGAGAGAGAGAGAGAGGACATATGACATTATAAAATCCAAGTGTGCGGTTAAAATTGGCAAAAAAAACACACACATTTCTTCACACAGGGTCGTGGAGTTAGACAGGGATGCAGCTTAAGCCCCACCCTCTTCAACATATATATCAACGAATTGGCGCGGGCACTAGAAAAGTCTGCAGCACCCGGCCTCCCTGCTAGAATCCGAAGTCAAATGTCTGCTGTTTGCTGATGATCTGGTGCTTCTGTCACCAACCAAGGAGGGCCTACAGCAGCACCTAGATCTTATGTACAGACTGTCAGACCTGGGCCCTGACAGTAAATCTCAGTAAGACCAAAATAATGGTGTTCCAAAAAGGTCCAGTCACCAGGACCACAAATTCAAATTCCATCTAGACACTGTTGCCCTAGAGCACACAAAAACTATACATACCTCGACCTAAACATCAGCGCCACAGGTAACTTCCACAAAGGTGTGAACGATCTGGGAGACAAGGCAAGAAGGGCATTCTATGCCATCAAAAGAAACATACATTTCAACATACCAATTAGGATTTGGCTAAAATACTTGAATCAGTCATAGAGCCCATTGCCCTTTATGGTTGTGAGGTCTGGGGTCCGCCACCAACCAAGACTTCACAAAATGGGACAAACACCAAATTGAGACTCTGCACGCAGAATTCTGCAAAAATATCCTCCGTGTACAACGTAAACACCAAATAATGCATGCAGAACAGAATTAGGCCGATACCAACTAATTATCAAAATCCAGAAAAGAGCCATTAAATTCTACAACTATCTAAAAGGAAGCGATTCACAAACCTTCCATAACAAAGCCATCACCTACAGAGAGATGAACCTGGAGAAGAGTCCCTTAGCAAGCTGGTCCTGGGGCTCTGATCACAAACACAACACACACCCTACAGAGCCCCAGGACAACAGCACAATTAGACACAACCAAATCATGAGAAAACAAAAGATAATTTCTTAACACATTGGAAAGAATTAACAAAAAAACTGAGCAAACTAGAATGCTATTTGGCCCTACAGAGAGTACACAGCGGCAGAATACCTGACCACTGTGACTGACCCAAAATTAAGGAAAGCTTGACTATACAGACTCAGTGAGCATAGCCTGCTATTGAGAAAATGGGCCGTAGCAGACATGGCTCTCAAGAGAAGACAGGCTATGTGCTCACTGCCCACAAAATGAGGTGGAAACTGAGCTTCAGCACTCCTAACCTCCTGCCCAACGTATGACCATATTAGAGATACATATTTCCCCAGATCACACAGATCCACAAAGAATTCGAAAACAAATCCACTTGAAAACTCCCCATATCTACTGGGTGAAATACCACAGTGTGCCATCACAGCAGCAAGATTTGTGACCTGTTGCCACGAGAAAAGGGCAACCAGTGAAGAACAAACACCATTGTAAATATAACCCATATTTATGCTTATTTATTTTATCTTGTGTCCTTTAACTATTTGTA
>NW_026284269.1:0-11015 GCF_023373465.1 Oncorhynchus keta
AGCAGAAGGTTGTGTGTCTGTCTGGGGATTGACGCAAGCAGAAGGTTGTGTGTCTGTCTGGGGGATTGACAGCAGAGCAGAAGGTGTGTGTCTGTCTGGGGGATTGACAGCAGAGCAGAAGGTTGTGTGTCTGTCTGGGGGATTGCAGCAGAAGGTTGTGTGTCTGTCTGGGGGGATTGCAGCAGAAGGTTATGTGTCTGTCTGGGGGATTGGCAGGCAGAAGGTTGTGTGTCTGTCTGGGGGATTGGCAGCAGAAGGTTGTGTGTCTGTCTGGGGGAGCAGAAGGTTGTGTGTCTGTCTGGGAGATTGGCAGCAGAAGGTTGTTGTGTGTCTGTCTGGGGGATTGGCAGCAGAAGGTTGTGTGTCTGTCTCAGGGATTGGCAGCAGAGCAGAAGGTTGTGTGCCTGTCTAGGGATTGACAGAGCAGAGAAGGTTGTGTGTCTGTCTGGGGGATTGAGCAGAAGGTTGTGTCTGTCTAGGGGGAGAGCAGAAGGTTGTGTGTCTGTCTGGGGGATTGGCAGCAGAAGGTTGTGTGTCTGTCTGGGGGATTTGATACAGCAGAGCAGAAGGTTGTGTGTGTCTGTCTGGGGGATTGACAGCAGAGCAGAAGGTTGTGTGTCTGTCTGGGGATTGACAGCAGAGCAGAAGGTTGTGTGTCTGTCTGGGGGATTGGCAGCAGAAGGTTGTGTGTCTGTCTGGGGGATTGCAGCAGAAGGTTGTGTGTCTGTCTGGGGATTGTCAGAAGGTTGTGTGTCTGATTGACAGCAGAGCAGAAGGTTGTGTGTCTGTCTGGGGATTGACAGCAGAGAAGTTGTGTGTCTGTCTGTCAGGTCTGTCTAGGGATTGGGGGTCCTGTTGGGGATTGACAGCAGAAGGTTGTGTGTCTGTCTGGGGATTGGCAGCAGAAGGTTGTGTGTCTGTCTGGGGATTGACAGCAGGGGGTGTGTCTGTTGACAGCAGAAGGTTGTGTGTCTGTCTGGGGATTGACAGCAGAAGGTTGTGTGTCTGTCTGGGGGATTGACAGCAGAGCAGAAGGTTGTGTGTCTGTCTGGGGATTGACAGCAGAAGGTTGTGTGTCTGTCTGGGGGGAGCAGAAGGTTGTGTGTCTGTCTGGGGGATTGCAGCAGAAGGTTGTGCGTCTGTCTGGGGGGATTGACAGCAGAAGGTTGTGTGTCTGTCTGGGGGGCAGAAGGTTGTGTGTCTGTCTGGGGAGCAGAAGGTTGTGTGTCTGTCTGGGGATTGCAGAAGGTTGTGTGTCTGTCAGCAGAAGGTTGTGTGTCTGTCTGGGGGATTGGCAGCAGAAGGTTGTGTGTCTGTCTGGGGAGGTTGTGTGTCTGTTGGGGGATTGCAGCAGAAGGTTGTGTCTGTCTGGCAGCAGAAGGTTGTGTGTCTGTCTGGGGGGGGATTGTCTGTCAGCAGAGCAGAAGGTTGTGTGTCTTTCTGGGGGATTGGCAGCAGAGCAGAAGGTTGTGTGTCTTTCTGGGGATTGGCAGCAGAAGGTTGTGTGTCTGTCTGGGGGATTGGCAGAAGGTTGTGTGTCTGTCTGGGATTGGCAGCAGAAGGTTGTGTGTCTGTCTGGGGGTTTGACAGCAGAACGTTGAGTGTCTGTCTGGGGGATTGGCAGCAGAAGGTTGTGTGTCTGTCTGGGGGTTTGACAGCAGAAGGTTGAGTGTCTGTCTGGGGATTGGCAGCAGAAGGTTGTGTGTCTGTCTGGGGGTTTGGCAGCAGAAGGTTGTGTGTCTGTCTGGGGGATTGGCAGCAGAAGGTTGTGTGTCTGTCTGGGGGTTTGGCAGCAGAAGGTTGTGTGTCTGTCTGGGGGATTGGCAGCAGAAGGTTGTGTGTCTGTCTGGGGGTTTGACAGCAGAAGGTTGTGTGTGCAGCTCTTAGGGTGTGTATGGTATTACCCAGGGAGGATAGAGTTCCAATGACTGGGCCAATTACGGACCTCCCTCTCTGTTCCTCTCTGTCCTTTCCTCTGTCTCTCTCACTCCGTCCATCAGCCTGTTTTAGTCTCAACACTGTTCTCCGTCTCTCTCAGGACCTGGACAAGCCAGCCAGTATGACAGGCCGGATGAAGGGAGGAGGAGGAATAGGAGGAGGAGAGGAGGAGAGGGGTCAGGCCCCTTCCAGCAGACCATATCCCCCAGGACTACAGCCCGGAGGTCTGTCTGTCTGCCTGTCTGTCTGTCTGTCTGTCTGCTCCCCAATTCTTTCTTTCTTTGTCTGTCTGTCTGTCTGTCTGTCTGTCTGTCTGTCTGTCTGTCTGTCTGTCTGTCTGTCTGTCTGTCTGCTCCCCAATTCTTTCTTTCTCTGTCTGTCTGTCTGTCTGTCTGTCTGTCTGTCTGTCTGTCTGTCTGCTCCCCAATTCTTTCTTTCTTTCTCTGTCTGTCTGTCTGTCTGTCTGTCTGTCTGTCTGTCTGTCTGTCTGTCTGTCTGTCTGTCTGTCTGCCTGCTCCCCAATTCTTTCTTTCTTTCTCTGTCTGTCTGTCTGTCTGTCTGTCTGTCTGTCTGTCTGTCTGTCTGTCTGTCTGTCTGTCTGTCTGCTCCCCAATTCTTTCTTTCTTTTCTATCTGTCTGTCTGTCTGTCTGTCTGTCTGTCTGTCTGTCTGTCTGTCTGTCTGTCTGTCTGTCTGTCTGTCTGTCTGGGCTTGTTGTCATGGGAAACATGTTTACGCTGCCAAGGCTTGTGAAGTAGATAATAAACAAAGTGAAATAAACAATACAAATTACTCACAGAAGTTCCCAAAAAATAAATACATTTAAAATGTCATTTTATGTGCAAATAGTTAAAGAACAAAAGGGAAAATAAATATGCATAAATATGGGTTGTATTTACAATGGTGTTTGTTCTTCACTGGTTGCCCTTTTCTTGTGGCAACAGGTCACAAATCTTGCTGCTGTGATGGCACACTGTGGAATTTCACCCAGTAGATATGGGAGTTTATCAAAATTGGGTTTGTTTTCTAATTCTTTGTGTATAATATAATAATAATATATATATAAATAATATAATAATAATAATAATAATAATAATATATGCCATTTAGCTTGGGACGCTTTTATCCAAAGCGATTTACAGTCATGTGTGCATACATTCTACGCATGGGTGGTCCCGGGATCTGTGTAATCTGTGTAATCTGTGTAATCTGAGGGAAATATGTGACTCTAATATGGTCATACATTGGGCAGGAGTTTAGGAAGTGCAGCTCAGTTTCCACCTCATTTTGTGGGCAGTGTGCACATAGCCTGTCTTCTCTTGAGAGCCATGTCTGCCTACGGCGGCCTTTCTCAATAGCAAGGCTATGCTCACTGAGTCTCTACAAAGCTTTCCTTAAGTTTGGGTCAGTCACAGTGGGACATATTCTGCCACTGTGTACTCTCTGTTTAGGGTCAGTCACAGTGGTCAGGTATTCTGCCACTCTGTTTAGGTCAGGTATTCTGCCACTCTCTGTTTAGGGTCAGTCACAGTGTTCAGGTATTCTGCCACTCTCTGTTTAGGGCCAGTCACAGTGCCCAGGTATTCTGCCACTCTCTGTTTAGGGTCAGTCACAGTGGTCAGGTATTCTGCCACCGTCCTCTCTGTTTAGGGGTCAGTCACAGTGGTCAGGTATTCTGCCACTCTCTGTTTAGGGCCAGTCACAGTGCTCAGGTATTCTGCCACTCTCTGTTTAGGTCAGTCACAGTGCTCAGGTATTCTGCCACTGTGTCCTCTCTGTTTAGGGTCAGTCACAGTGCTCAGGTATTCTGCCACTGTGTACTCTCTGTTTAGGGGTCAGTCACTGTGCTCAGGTATTCTGCCACTGTGTTTCTCTGTTTAGGTCAGTCACAGTGCTCAGGTATTCTGCCACTGTGTCCTCTCTGTTTAGGGTCAGTCACAGTGCTCAGGTATTCTGCCACTGTGTTCTCTCTCTGTTTAGGGTCAGTCACTGTGCTCAGGTATTCTGCCACTGTGTGCCTCTGTTTAGGTCAGTCACTGTGCTCAGGTATTCTGCCACTGTGTCCTCTGTTTAGGGTCAGTCATGGTCAGGCATTCTGCCACCGTGTGCTCTCTGTTTAGGGTCAGTCACAGGTCAGGTATTCTGCCACTCTCTGTTTAGGGGTCAGTCACTGTGCTCAGGTATTCTGCCACTCTCTGTTTAGGTCAGTCACTGTGCTCAGGTATTCTGCCACTGTGTTTCTCTCTGTTTAGGTCAGTCACTGTTCAGGCATTCTGCCACTCTGTTTAGGGTCAGTCACTGTGCCTAGGTATTCTGCCACTGTGCTCTCTCTGTTTGCTGTCACTGTGCCAGGTATTCTGCCACTGTGTTCTCTCTGTTTAGGTCAGTCACTGTGCTCAGGTATTCTGCCACTGTGTTCTCTCTGTTTAGGGTCAGTCACAGTGGTCAGGTATTCTGCCACTGTGTGCTCTGTTTAGTCAGTCACTGTGCTCAGGTATTCTGCCACTGTGTGCTCTGTTTAGGGTCAGTCACAGTGCTCTGGTAGTATTCTGCCACTGTGTGCTCTCTGTTTTAGGGTCAGTCACAGTGGTCAGGTATTCTGCCACTCTCTGTTTAGGGGTCACCACAGTGCCTCAGGCATTCTGCCACTGTGTCCTCTCTGTTTAGGGTCAGTCACAGTGGGACAGGCATTCTGCCACTGTGTTCTCTCTGTTTAGGGTCAGTCACTGTGTTTCAGGTATTCTGCCACTGTGTCCTCTCTGTTTAGGGTCAGTCAAGGTGGTCAGGTATTCTGCCACTCCTGTTTAGGGTCAGTCACTGTGCTCAGGTATTCTGCCACTGGGTCCTCTCTGCTTAGGGTCAGTCACTGTGCTCAGGTATTCTGCCACTGTGTGCTCTGTTTTGGGGTCAGTCACTGTGGTCAGGTATTCTGCCACTGTGTGCTCTCTGTTTAGGGTCAGTCACTGTGGTCAGGTATCTGCCACTGTGTTCTCTGTTTAGGTCAGTCACAGTGGTCAGGTATTCTGCCACCGTGTCCTCTCTGTTTAGGGTCAGTCACAGTGGTCAGGTATTCTGCCACTGTGTCCTCTCAGTTTAGGGGTCAGTCACAGTGGTCAGGCATTCTGCCACTGTGTCCTCTCTGTTTAGGGGTCAGTCACTGTGCTCAGGTATTCTGCCACTCTCTGTTTAGGGTCAGTCACTGTGCTCAGGTATTCTGCCACTGTTTAGGGTCAGTCACAGTGCTCAGGGTATTCTGCCACTCTCTGTTTAGGGTCAGTCACAGTGCTCAGGATTCTGCCACTGTGTACTCTCTGTTTAGGGTCAGTCACAGTGCTCAGGTATTCTGCCACTCTGTTTAGGGTCAGTCACAGTGCTCAGGTATTCTGCCACTGTGTACTCTTGTTTAGGCCAGTCATTAAGGGTCAGTATTCTGCCACTGTGTACTTTCTTCTGTTTAGGGGCCAAATAGCATTCTAGTTTGCCCTGTTTTGTTGTTAATTACTTGACACATTGAAATAATTATCTTTTGTTTTCATGATTTGCTAAGGGAACTTTCTCCAGGTTCATCTCTCTGTGGGGTCTGTTTGTGTTGAACAGAGCCCAGGACCAACTTGCTTAGGGACTCTTCTCCAGGTTCATCTCTATTGGGGTCTGTTTGTGTTTGTGAACAGAGCCCCAGGACCTCAACTTAAGTTTAGGGGACTCTTCTCCAGGTTCATCTCTGTGGGGTCTGTTTGTGTTTGTGAACAGAGCCCCAGGACCAACTTGCTTAGGGACTCTTCTCCAGGTTCATCTCTGTGGGGTCTGTTTGTGTTTGTGAACAGAGCCCCAGGACCAGCTTGCTTGGGGGACTCTTCTCCAGGTTCATCTCTCTGTGGGGTCTGTTTGTGTTTGTGAACAGAGCCCCAGGACCAGCTTGCTTAGGGGACTCTTCTCCAGGTTCATCTCTGTGGGGTCTGTTTGTGTTTGTGAACAGAGCCCCAGGACCAACTTGCTTAGGGACTCTTCTCCAGGTTCATCTCTCTCTGTAGGGTGTGTTTGTGAACAGAGCCCCAGGACCAACTTGCTTAGGGGACTCTTCTCCAGGTTCATCTCTCTGTAGGGTGTGTTTGTGAACAGAGCCCCAGGACCAGCTTGCTTAAGGGACTCTTCTCCAGGTTCATCTCTGTGGGGTGTGTTTGTGTTTGAGAACAGAGCCCCCAGGACCAGCTTGCTTAGGGACTCTTCTCCAGGTTCATCTCTCTGTAGGGTCTGTTTGTGAGCAGAGCCCCAGGACCAGCTTGCTTAGGGAACTCTTCTCCAGGTTCATCTCTCTGTAGGGTGTGTTTGTGTTTGTGAACAGAGCCCCCAGGACCAGCTTGCTTAGGGGACTCTTCTCAGGTTCATCTCTGTAGGGTCTGTTTGTGAGACAGAGCCCCAGGACCAGCTTGCTTAGGGAACTCTTCTCCAGGTTAATCTTTCTGTAGGGTGTGTTTGTGTTTGTGGAACAGAGCCCCAGGACCAGAGAGACCTAAGACAATAACATAGCAAGGTTCATCACAACATGACAACAACATGGTAGCATCACAACATGACAACAACATGGTAACTCTTCCCAACATAACAACAACATGGTAGCACCACAACATGACAACAACATGGTAGCATCACAACATGGTAGCAACACAAACATGACAACAACATGGTAGCAACACAACATGGTAGCAACACAACATGACAACAACATAGTAGCACCACAACATGACAACAACATGGTAGCATCGCAACAACATGGTAGCAACACAACATGACAACAACATGGTAGCAACACAACATGAGCATGGTAGCACACAACATGGTAGCAACACAACATAACAACAACATGGTAGCAACACAACATGACAACAACATGGTAGCATCACAACATGACAACACAGCATGACAACAACATGGTAGCAACACAAACATGGTAGCAACACAACATAACAACAACATGGTAGCAACACAACATGGTAGCAACACAGCATGACAACAACATGGTAGCAACACAGCATGACAACAACATGGTAGCAACACAACATAACAACAACATGGTAGCATCACAACATGACAAACACAGCATGGTAGCAACACAACATGACAACAACATGGTAGCAACACAACATGACAACACAGCATGGTAGCAACACAACATGACAACAGCATGGTAGCAACACAACATGACAACAACATGGTAGCATCACAACATGACAACACAGCATGGTGGTAGCAACACAACATGGTAGCAACACAGCATGACAACAACGTGGTAGCAACACAGCATGACAACAACGTGGTAGCAACACAACATGACAACACAGCATGGTAGCAACACAACATGGTAGCAACACAGCATGACAACAACGTGGTAGCAACACAACATGACAACAGCATGGTAGCAACACAACATGACAACAACATGGTAGCAACACAACATGACAACACCATGGTAGCAACACAACATGACAACAACATGGTAGCACAACATGACAAACACCATGGTAGCAACACAACATGACAATAACATGGTAGCAACACAACATGACAACACAACATGGTAGCAACACAACATGACAAACAACATAGTAGCAACACAAATACGACAACACCATGGTAGCAACTCAACATGACAACAACATGACAACAGCTGCTGTCTCTGTGTTCCTGCTTAAACCAGGCCTCTCTCTGTGTTCCTGTTTAAACCAGGCCTCTCTTCTCTCTCTCTCTGTGTCCCTGTTTAAACCAGGCCTCTCTCTCTCTCTCTGTATCCCTGTTTAAACCAGGCCTCTGTGTTCCTGTTTAAACCAGGCCTCTCTCTCTGTGTTCTGTTTAAACCAGGCCTCTCTGTGTTCCTGTTTAAACCAGGCCTCTCCTGTGTTCCTGTTAAACCAGGCCTCTCTCTGTGTTCCTGTTTAAACCAGGCCTCTCTCTGTGTTCCTGTTTATAACAAGCTCTCGTGGGTTCCTGTTTAAACCAGGCCTCAACATGGGTAGTTCACAACATTAAACCAGGCCTCTCTGTCTCTGTGTTCCTGTTTAAACCAGGCCTCTCTCTCTCTGTGTCCTGTTTAAGCCAGGCCTCTCTCTCTCTCTCTCTCTGTGTCCCTGTTTAAACCTCTCTCTCTCTCTGTGTTCCTGTTTAAACCAGGCCTCTCTCTCTCTGTGTCCCTGTTTAAACCAGGCCTCTCTCTCTCTCTCTCTCTCTGTGTCCCTGTTTAAACCAGGCCTCTCTCTCTCTCTCTCTGTGTTCCTGTTTAAACCAGGCCCTCTCTCTCTGTGTTCCTGTTTAAACCAGGCCTCTGTGTGTTCCTGTTTAAACCAGGCCTCTCTCTCTCTCTCTGTGTTCCTGTTTAAACCAGGCTCTCTCCTCTCTCTGTGTTCCTGTTTAAACCAGGCCTCTCTCTGTGTGTTCCTGTTTAAACCAGGCTGTGTTCCTGTTTCTCTCTCTCTCTGTGTTCCTGTTTAAACCAGGCCTCCTCTGTGTTCCTCTCTCTCTCTGTGTGTCCCTGTTTAAACCAGGCCTCTCTCCTCTCTCTGTGTTCCTGTTTAAAACAAGGCCTCTCTCTGTGTTCCTGTTTAAGCCAGGCCTCTCTCTGTGTTCCTGTTTAAACCAGGCCTCTCTCTGTGTTCCTGTTTAAACCAGGTGTGTTCCTGTTTAAACCAGGCCTCTCTCTCTCTCTGTGTTCCTGTTTAAACCAGGCCTCTCTCTCTCTGTGTGTTCCTGTTTAAACCAGGCCTCTCTCTCTCTGTGTGTTCCTGTTTAAACCAGGCCTCTCTGTGTGTTCCTGTTTAAACCAGGCCTCTCTCTCTCTGTGTGTTCCTGTTTAAACCAGGCCTCTCTCTCTCTGTGTGTTCCTGTTTAAACCAGGCCTCTCTCTCTGATCTCATACATAATAAACCACTACTGGAAGTGGTTTCAGTGATATCTAATGATTCAGGGGTTGGTTTTATGTTCAGCGGTTAGGCTTTTGTTTTAGTGAGATGAAGCTTCCTTTCAGAAAGTCCTGGTGATCTTGATGCTTTGCCCTATACCCTAAACCCTCTGTTGGGTATAGGGTGTTCCCTAACCCTGTACCCTAAATCTGTCCTCTGTGCCCCTAACCCTACATCCTAAACCCTAAGCTTGTTCCTGTCTGTCTGCTGGCTGTCCTAGCCCTGTCTGTCTGCTGCAAAAGGCTGTATCCTAACCCTGTCTGTCTGCTACCCAGCTGTATCCTAACCCTGTGTCTGCTACCAGAGCTGTATCCTAGCCCTGTCTGTCTGCACTTGGCAGCTGTATCCTGGCCCTGTCTGTCTGCTGTACTAACCCTGGCTGGCCAGCTGTATCCTAGCCCTGTCTGTCTACTACCCAGCTGTATCCTAACCCTGTCTGTCTACTGCCCAGCTGTCTCCCTAGCCCTGTCTGTCTACTACCCAGCTGTATCCTAACTAATCATCTGCTGCAGCTGTATCCTAACCCTGTCTGTCTGCTACCCAGTACATGTCCTAACCCTGTCTGTCACTACCCAGCTGTATCCTAACCTGTCCCACCTGTCATCTACTACCCAGCTGTATCCTAGCCCTGTCTATCCTACTGGCTGTATCCTAACCCTGTCTGTCTACTGCAGCTGTATCCCTAGCCCTGTCTGTCTACTACCCAGCTGTATCCTAACCCTGTCTGGCATCTATGCCCAGCTGTATCCTAACCCTGTCTCCTGTCTGTCTACTACCCAGCTGTATCCTAACCCTGTCTGTCTGCTACCCAGCTGTATCACTAACCCTGTCTGTCTGCTACCCAGCTGTATCCTAACCCTGTCTGTCTGCTACCCAGCTGTATCCTAACCCTGTCTGTCTACTACCCAGCTGTATCCTAACCCTGTCTGTCTGCTACCCAGCTGTATCCTAACCCTGTCTCCTGTCTGTCTGCTACCCAGCTGTATCCTAACCCTGTCTCCTGTCTGTCTGCTGCCCAGCTGTATCCTAACCCTGTCTGTCTGTCTGTCTACTACACAGCTGTATCCTAACCCTGTCTGTCTACTACCCAGCTGTATCCTAACCCTGTCTGTCTGCTACCCAGCTGTATCCTAACCCTGTCTGTCTGCTACCCAGCTGTATCCTAACCCTGTCTGTCTACTACCCAGCTGTATCCTAACCCTGTCTGTCTACTACCCAGCTGTATCCTAACCCTGTCTGTCTGCTACCCAGCTGTATCCTAACCCTGTCTGTCTACTACCCAGCTGTATCCTAACCCTGTCTGTCTGCTACCCAGCTGTATCCTAACCCTGTCTGTCTGCTACCCAGCTGTGCCAGTGCTTCCAGTGATGGGAGGGATGATACCCCCTATACCCACAATGCCAAGCCCTTCCCACCATCAGTACCACCAGCTTCCTTCTCGCCCCTGCTGGCCGCCACCCTATCACACCCAGCCTACCGCTCCTGCCTCACCCCTGCTGGCCGCCACCCCTATCACACCCAGCCTACCGCTCCTGCCTCACCCCTGCTGCCTACCACCCCTACCACACCCAGCCTACCTCTCCTGCCTCACCTCACTGCTGCCCGCCACCCTACCACACCCAGCCTCCTGCTCGGCACCTTCAGCTCCCCCAACCACTACTGCTACACCCCTGCTGCCCCTCCCTTGCCATGCCCCCTCCATGGGATGCCACTCATGCCTTCCATACCAGGCCTACCTCTGATGCCAGGTGTGATGCCAGGTATGGTGTGTTAGTGTGTTTATCATGCAGTGTTACTGTACCCTGTACCCTGTACCCTACCCTGTACCCTACCCTGTACCATACCCTGTCCCTGCCCTGTACCCTGCCTGTACCCTGCCCTGTACCCTATCCTGTACCGTACCCTGTACCCTGCCCTGTACCCTGTACCATACCCTGTCCCCTGCCCTGTACCCTGCCCTGTACCCTGCCCTGTACCCTACCCTGTCCCCTGCCCTGCCCTGTACCCTATCCTGTACCGTACCCTGCCCTGTACCCTGCCCTGTCCCCTGCCCTGTACCCTATCCTGTACCCTATCCTGTACCGTACCCTGCCCTGTACCCTGTACCATACCCTGTCCCCTGCCCTGT
>NW_026284270.1:0-15861 GCF_023373465.1 Oncorhynchus keta
TGACTTCTTCCATATTTTGTTAAGTTACAGCCTCATTCTAAAATTGATTAAATAGAACATCCAATCTACACCCCATAACGACAAAGTGAAAACAGGTTATTTGTGTGCAAATGTATTAACACAAAACAGAAATATTCAGACCCTTTAGTATGAGACTAAAATTGAGCTCAGGTTTTCATCCTGTTTACATCCTTGAGATGTTTCTCACAACTTCATTGGAGTCCACCTGTATCGTAAATTCAATTGATTGGACATGATTTGGAAACACACACACACACACACATCAATCTATATAAAAGTTCAGTTGACAGTGCATGTCAGAAACAAAACCAAACCATGAGGTTGGAGGAATGTATTGGTACAGCTCCGACTCAGGATTGTGTCGAAGGCACAGATCTCGGAAAGGGTACTAAAAAGGTATGCAGCAAATGAAGGTCCCAAGAACAGTGGCCTCCATTCTCTGACAAATGGAAGATGTTTGGAACCACCGAGGCCCAGCCAAACTGAGCAATCGAGGGAGAAGGGCCTTGATCAGGGAGTTGACCTAGAACCCGATGGCCAATCTAACAGGAGCTCCTCTGTGGAGATGTGCGAACCTTCAAGGACAGCCATCTCTGCAGCACTCCACCAATCAGGCCTTTATGGTAGAGTGGCCAGACGGAAGCCACTAAGTGAAAAACACGACAGCCTGCTTGGAGTTCTGCCAAAGAGCATCTAAAGGACTCTCCAGACCATGAGAAACAAGATTCTCTGGTCTCATTAAACCAAGATTAAACTCTTTGGACTGAATGCCAAGCGTCACATCTGGAGGAAACCTGGCACCATCCCTACGGTGAAGCATTGTGGTGGTAGCATCATGCTGTGGGGATGTTATTCAGTGGCAGAGACTAGGAGACTAGTCAGTGATCAAGGGGAAAGATGAAACTGGCCCAAACAGAGATCCTTGATGAGAACCTGCTGGCTTCGAGACAAGTGAGAGACCTACTGGCTTCTAGAGACAAAGTGTCTGAATGTACTAGAGTGCCCCAGACAAAACATGGACTTGAACCCAAATCACTGGAGACCCTAATTATTTTATTAAAAATGTGACCTTTATTTATTTGTAGGCAAATTAGTAAAGAACAAATTCTTACTTTCACAATGATGCCTACCCAGGCCAAACCTGAACGATGCTGGGCCAATTGTGCGCCACACTATGAGACTCCCAATCACAGCCGGATGTGATACAGCCTGGATTTATATTTACATTTACATTTAAGTCATTTCAGAACCAGGTACTGCAGTGACACCCCTTGCACTGAGATGCAGTGTCCTAGACCACTGCACCACTCGGGAGCCTGAGTGGAGCAACGCTCCCCATCCAACCTGACAGAGCTTGAGAGGATCTGCAAGAATGTGAGAAACTCCCCAAATACAGGTATGCCAAGCTTGTAGCATCATACCCAAGACTCAAGGCTGTAATCTCTGCCAAATGTGCTTCAATAAAGTACTATTGTTATGGGGTATTGTGTGTAGAATGATGAGGAAAACTATTTAAATCAATTTTATAATAAGGCTAACTTAAATGTGGAAAAAGTCAAGGGTCTGAATACTTTCTGAATGCACTGTAAAACTGCAAATGTCTCTGCTCCATGGCAAAATGTGTAGAATTGCGATGAACTTAACGCTTAAACAAAAACATTTATTTCCACTCAAGAGGGGGCTGCTAAAACATTTTGCTCACAAGGTATTTGTATTTATTAAGGATCCCCATTAGCTGCTGTTACTCTTCCTGGGGTACAACAACATTAAGGCAGTGGGAAATACTTTTAAAAAAATGACATTACATAACAATACTTTACCCGATACATTTAGTGTGTTCCCTCAGGCCACTATTCCACTATCATATATTTACAGTGCCTTGAAAGTATTCGGCCCCCTTGAACTTTGCGACCTTTTGCCACATTTCCAGGCTTCAAACATAAAGATATAAAACTGTATTTTTGTGAAGAATCAACAACAAGGGACACAATCATGAAGTGGAACAACATTTATTGATATTTCAAACTTTTTGAACAAACCAAAACTGTGCAAAATTGGGCGTGCAAAATTATTCAGCCCCTTAAGTTAATAATTTCAGCGCCACCCATGCATTACAGCTGTAAGTCAAGCTTAAATGTCTCATCAGTTTTGCACATCGAGAGACTGACATTTTTCCCATTCCTCCTTGCAAAACAGCCTCAGCCCAGTGAGGTTGGATGGGAGCATTTGTGAACAAGGGTTTTCAGTTCTGCACAGATTTCTCATTGATTCAGGCCTGGACTTTGACTTGGCCATTCTAACACCTGGATATGTTTATTTTTAAATCCATTCCATTGTAGATTTTGGCTTTATATTTGGATCATTGTCTTGTTGGAAGACAAATCTCCGTCCCAGTCTCAGGTCTTTTGCAGACTCCATCAGGTTTTCTTCCAGAATGGTCCTGTATTTGGCTCCATCCATCTTCCCATCAATTTTAACCATCTTCCCCTGTCCCTGCTGAAGAAAAGCAGGCCCAAACCATGATGCTGCCACCACCATGTTTGACAGTGGGGATGGTGTGTTCAGGGTGATGAGCTGTGTTGCTTTACGCCAAACATAACGTTTTGCATTGTTGCCAAAAGTTCAATTTTGGTTTCATCTGACCAGAGCACCTTCTTCCACATGTTTGGTGTGTCTCCCAGGTGGCTTGTGGCAAACTTTAAACAACACTTTTTATGGATATCTTTAAGAAATGGCTTTCTTCTTGCCACTCTTCCATAAAGGCCAGATTTGTGCAATATACGAATGATTGTTGTCCTATGGACAGAGTCTCCCACCAGCTGTAGATCTCTGCAGTTCATCCAGAGTGATCATGGGCCTCTTGGCTGCATCTCTGATCAGTCTTTCCTTGTATGAGCTGAAAAGTTTAGAGGGACGGCCAGGTCTTGGTAGATTTGCAGTGGTCTGATACTCCTTCCATTTCAATATTATCGCTTGCACAGTGCTCCTTGGGATGTTTAAAGCTTGGGAAATCTTTTGTATCCAAATCCGGCTTTTAAACTTCTTCACAACAGTATCTCGGACCTGCCTGGTGTGTTCCTTGTTCTTCATGATGCTCTCTGCGCTTTAACGGACCTCTGAGATATCACAGTGCAGGTGCATTTATACGGAGACTTGATTACACACAGGTGGATTGTATTTATCATTATTAGTCATTTAGGTCAACATTGGATCATTCAGGAGATCTCAGATCTGAGATAGTTTGCTCACTGAAAGTAAAGGGGCTGAATAATTTTGCACCCTAATTTTTCAGTTTTCTCTTGATTTGTTAAAAGTTTGAAATATCCACAAATGTCTTTCCACTTCATGATTGTAAGTCCTCACTTGTTGTTGATTCTTCACAAAAAACACAGTTTTATATCTTTTATGTTTGAAGCCTTAGAAATGTAGGCAAAAGGTCGCAAAGTTCATAAATAATACTTTCAAGGCACTGTACAATACCATATCATGTGTAGAGTCTTGTGTGTGTGTCTTCACAGTTTTCCACTGTTCCATAAGGTGTATTTTTATAACTAATTCTACTGCTTACGCCAGTTACCTGATGTGAATAGAGTTCCATGTAGTACTGTGTGCCTCTGTCTGTTCTTGACGATTAGAAGACCTTTGGGTGGCATGTTTTGTCGGGTAATATAATAATAAATAATATATGCCATTGAGCAGCAGACGCTTTTATCCAAAGCGACTTACAGTCATGTGTGCATACATTCTACGTATGGGTGGTCCGGGGATCAAACCCACACACCTGGCGTTACAAGCGCCATGCTCTACCAACTGAGCTACAGTATGACCACAGCATGCATGGGTGTCCGAGCTGTGTGCTGGGTAGTTTGACAGACACCTGCAGTCAGCATGTCGATACTACAAAATGTATTGAGGAAGTCAATCTCCTCTCCACTTTAAGCCATGAGATGTACATGCATGTTATTAATGTTAGCTCTCCGTGCAGATTTAAGGACTAGCCGGCTGCCCCTCTTTCCGACCAATTGCAGCCTCTTCCGAGGACTCTCTGGCAGCTGACCACACGACTGGAACAGTAGTCCAGGTGCGACAAAACTAGAGCCTGTAGGACCTGCCTTGTTGATAGTGTGTTGTTAAAAGGCAGAGCAGCTCATTAATCACAGACTTCTCCGCATCTTAGCTACTGTTGTATCAACATTAACACACAATTAATCTTCCTTTCCCTCTTGATGACCAGGTGGCGATCGTAGATTCTGCATGTCTGGCAGACATATCAGTGTGATGACGGATCACCACCTCAAGCTGAACCTCGGCAAGACGGAGCTGCTCTTCTCCCGGACTGCCCGCTCACATGATCTCGCCATCACGGCTGACAACTCCATTGTGTCCTCTCCCAGAGCGCTAAGAACCTTGGCGTGATCCTGGACAACACCCTGTCGCTTCAACTAACATCAAGGCGTGTGGCCCGTTCTCTTAGGTTCATGCTCTACAACATCCGCAGAGTACGACCCTCTGCTCTCACACAGGAAGCGGCGCAGGTCCTAATCCAGGCACTTGGTCATCTCCCGTCTGGATTACTGCAACTCGCTGTTGGCTGGGCTCCCTGCCTGTGCCATTAAACCCTACAACTCATCCAGAACGCCGCAGCCCGTCTGGTGTTCAACCTTCCCAAGTTCTCTCACGTCACCCCGCTCCTCCGCTCTCTCCACTGGCTTCCAGTTGAGTTTTCGCGTGATCCGCTACAAGACCATGGTGCTTGCCTACGTGAGCTGTGAGGGAACGGCACCTCAGTACCTCCAGGCTCTGATCAGGCCCTACACCCAAAACAAGGGCACTGCGTTCATCCACCTCTGGCCTGCTCGCCTCCCTACTCACTGGGAGGAAGTACAGTTCCCGCTCAGCCCAGTCAAAACTGTTCGCTGCTCTGGCCCCCCAATGGTGGAACAAACTCCCTCACGACGCCAGGACAGCTGAGTCAATCACCACCTTCCAGAGACACCTGAAACCCCACCTTTAAGGAATACCTAGGATAGATAAAGTAATCCTTCTCACCCCCCTTAAAAGATTTAGATGCACTATTGTAAAGTGGCTGTTCCACTGGATGTCATAAGGTGAATGCACCAATTTGTAAGTCGCTCTGGATAAGAGCGTCTGCTAAATGACTTAAATGTAATGTAAATGTAACATGTTTTGACTATGACAGTTTACAATCTAGGGTTACTCCAAGCAGTTCAGTCACCTCAACTTGCTCAATTTCCACATTACTTATTACAAGTTTTAGGGTTTAGTGAATGTCCCAAATACAATGCTTTTCGTTTTTGAAATATTTAGGAAGAACTTATTCCTTGCCACCCATTGTGAATATTATTACGGGGCAGATCAGATTTAATATAGAAGCTAAAATTTAATCGTCTGCATCGTTTCCAATCCCCCATACTGTTTAATAAAATATTTGTAAAATGTATTTTCCTTTATTATTTGCCCCCAACCCTTCCCCTAATTGGAGTGAACTAACACACATAGGCTTCTACAGCCAGCTTCTACACTGCATTCGGAAAGTATTCAGACCCCTTGACTTTTTCCACATTTTATTCCGTTACAGCCATATTCTAAAAATAATTAAATTTCTCTCCCCCCATCCATCTACACACACAAAACCCTGTAATGACAAAGCAAAAACAGGTTGACATTTGTTTTTTAAAAACACGACGGAAATATGACATTTACATATATATTCATAACCTTTACTCAGTACTTTGTACTCAGCAACTTTGGCAGCGATTACAGCCCAGAGTCTTCTTGGGTATGATGTTACAAACTTGGCACCCCTGTATTTGGGGAGTTTCTCCCATTTCTCTCTGCAGATCCTCTGAAGTTCTGTCAGATTGGATGGAGAGTGCCACTGCACTGCCATTTTCAGGTCTCTCCAGAGATGTTCGATTGGGTTCAAATCTGTGCTTTGGCTGGGCCACTCAAGGACATTCAGAGACTTGTCCCAAAACCACTCCTGCGTTGTCTTGGCTGTGTGCTCAGAGTCATTGTCCTGTTGGAAGGTGAACCATCTGAGGTCTTGAGCAGGTTTTCATCGTGGATCTCTGTACTTCGCTCCGTTCATATTTCCCTTGATCCTGACTAGTCTCCCAGTCCCTGCAGCTGAAAAACATCCCCACAGCATGATGCTGCCACCACACTTCACTCTACGGATGGTGCCAGGTTTCCTCCAGAAGTGACACTTGGCATTCAATCTTGGTTTTATCAGACAAGATAATCCTGTTTTTAATGGGTCTGAGAGTCGTTTAGGTGCCTTCTGTCAAAGTTCTCCCATCTCCACAGAGAAACGCTGGAGCTCTGTCAAAGTAACCATCGGCTTTTTAGACAGCTCAAGGAAGAGTTTTGGTAGTTCCAAACTTCGTCCATTTAAGAATGATGGAGGCCACCGTGTTCTTGGGGGACCAGCAATGCTGCAGACAGGTTTTGTAAACTTCCCCAGATCTGTGCCTCAACACAATCCTGTCTCGGAGCTCTACAGACAATTCCTTCGACCTCATGGCTTGGTTTAGCTCTGACATGCACAGTCAACTGTGGGACCTTATTATAGACAGGTGTGTGCCTTTCCAAAGCATGTCCAATCAATTGAGATTTACCACAGGTGGACTCCAAGTTGTAGAACATCTGGATGATCAATGGAAACAGGATGTACCCAAGCTCAATTTCAAGTGTCATAGCAAAGGGTCTGAGAACTATGTTTTTTTTTATACATTTGCAAAAATTCTAAAACCTGTTTTCATTTGGTCATTATGGCGTATTATGTGTAGATTAACAATTTAAAAAAAGGTATTGAATCCATTTTTAGAATAAGGCTGTAATGCAACACAATTTGGATAAGGGGAAGGGGTCTGAATACTTTCCGAATGCAATGTACATACTATATACATTTTTACGGACACAATGTATTTTACAACAGTTATTGTTGTCTTCTATTTGCAATATATTTCTAACTGTGCCGTTTCACAAAAGTTCTGAAACAGACAGAATATTTTACATTAGTCACCTTGTTTTTAGTCCCACCCTTCAGCTCCACTCAACCCTCCAATCTATGTCTTAACACCATCCAATTTGTTCTTATATAGTGTAAAGCAGTGTTTCACAAATACGGTCTGCGAATACCCGCAACATATTTTTGTGTGGCCCCGGACAAGCATCCTGAATCTAACCCCATGAGAAGTTCGAACAGGTGTTTTTTTCTGTGGCTACACCATAGTGCAAATTAAACTAAATAAAACCAATAACATTATTTTCATCGTCATCAATTACTTAGTAACGACTTACCTCCCCGATAAAGTCGCTGTAGGTGATCTTGAACACCTCATAGAAGCCAAACTTGCAGACCCTGCGTGGAGTAGCCGATGAAAGTAGGAGCCCAGCCCTTAGCCAGCCCCCGCATGCCATCCTCCTTTATGGTGATGGAGAAGCCCTTGAAGATGCTCTTGTACTTGTCTGGGTCCACCTAGACAACACATTAAAAACAGAATGGTTAATGGATGTGAACTAGTAGTAGTGGTTTTGAGGGGGGAAATAATACTTGGGAGGTCCTTGTAAAGAAAATGCACTAAATACTACAGAAATACACAACACTACAGGGCCAGCCATACCACTCAATGTTTTATCACTTTACAAGGGTCGGGGCAAATTACATTACAATTCAGGAAGTAAATTGAAAAGGTAAATCTACAATGGAATTTCAGTTTTACTTCCTGAATAGAAATGGAATTAACCCTAACTCTGCAATGTATACATTATTCCAGTCCAGTACACTCATTACAGCTCAGAGAGACATTAGCTGAGATACAGACCTGCAGACGGCACTTGACCAGGTCGAGGGGTACGACTGCCGTGTGTGTGTAATCCCACAGCTGAGGATGCCACCGGGCCGCACAAGGCATAGTATTTCATAGAGCCAAACTCGCAGCTAATATCAGAATCTAGAGCAGACAGAACACAATACAAAACAGACAACACACCATGCATGCACTTAGATAACAAAGGGAGCCATGCTAGGAATTGGAATTTCTCACACCACAACGTTAGCAATCCTGCCAAGGCTTGCAAACAGATGACAGACTGTTTGGTCAAGTATGTTTTCTAGGCCAGCGATTCTCAACTGGTGGGTCAAAATAAGGATTTGAATGTGCTGGTGTCTAAATGAGTAAAAAAATAATAATCATAAAATTAAAAATATATACTCCAGCCTGAACTTGAACAACTTAAAACCAGGTAGAACGTGTAGAAATGTTTTTTAATTTTTTATTAATGTAGGCAAATCAGTTAAAAACCTAATTTTATTTACAATGACAGCCTATCCGGGCCAAAACCCAACAACGCTGGGCCAAATTGTGCACCGCCTATGGGATTCCCAATCATGCCCAGTTGTGATACATGCTGGAATCGAACCAGGGTCTGTAGGGACACCTCTAACACTGAGATGCAGTGCCTTAGACCGGGCCCTTACATCTTTAATAACTTAATCCCTGAACAATTTTTCTTCAATCGCAATATACACTGCTCAAAAAATAAAGGGAACACTTAAACAACACAATGTAACTCCAAGTCAATCACACTTCTGTGAAATCAAACTGTCCACTTAGGAAGCAACACTGATTGACAATAATGTCACATGCTGTTGTGCAAATGGAATAGACAACAGGTGGAAATTATAGGCAATTAGCAAGACACCCCTAATAAAGGAGTGGTTCTGGCAGGTGGTGACCACAGACCACTTCTCAGTTCCTATGCTTCCTGGCTGATGTTTGGTCACTTTTGAATGCTGGTGGTGCTTTCACTCTAGTGGTAGCATGAGACGGAGTCTACAACCCACACAAGTGGCTTCAGGTAGTGCAGCTCATCCAGGATGGGTACATCAATGCGAGCTGTGGCAAGAAGGTTTGCTGTGTCTGTCGGGTGGTATGAGGACCCGACGTCCACAGGTGGGGGTTGTGCTTACAGCCCCACACCGTGCAGGACGTTTGGCATTTGCCAGAGAACACCAAGATTGGCACCGCCACTGGCGCCCTGTGCTCACAGATGAAAGCAGGTTCACACTGAGCACATGACAGACGTGACACTTGACAGAGTCTGAGACACCGTGGAGAACGTTCTGCTGCCTGCAACATCCTCCAGCATGACCGGTTTGGCGGTGGGTCAGTCATGGTGTGAGGTGGCATTTCTTTTGGGGGCCGCACAGCCCTCCATGTGCCTGCCAGAGGTAGCCTGACTGCCATTAGGTACTGAGATGAGATCCTCAGACCCCTTGTGAGACCATATGCTGGTGCGGTTGGCCCTGGGTTCCCCTAATGCAAGACAATGCTAGACCTCATGTGGCTGGAGTGTGTCAGCAGTTCCTGTAAGAGGAAGGCATTGATGCATGGACTGGGCCCGCCTGTTCCCCAGACCTGAATCCAATTGAGCACATCTGGGACACTCATGTTCTGCCCATCCACCAACGCCACATTGCACCAGACTGTCCAGGAGTTGGCGGATGCTTTAGTCCAGGTCTGGGAGGAGATCCCTCAGTAGACCGTCCGCCACCTCATCAGGAGCATGCCCAGGCGTTGTAGGGAGGTCATACAGGCACGGAGGCCACACACACTACTGAGGCTCATTTTGACTTGTTTTAAGGACATTACATCAAAGTTGGATCAGCCTGTAGTGTGGTTTTCCACTTTAATTAATTTTGAGTGTGACTCAAAGCCAGACCTCCATGGTTTGATAAATTTGACTTCCATTAATAATTTTTGTGTGATTTTTGTTGTCAGCACATTCAACTATGTAAAGAAAAAGTATTTCATAAGAATATTTCATTCATTCAGATCTAGGATGTTTTATTTTAGTGTTCCCTTTTATTTTTTTGATAGATAGAGAGTGCCATTAGCAGCACCAGTTTGGTTGATTTTGTGATCTAAAATCAGTGTGTTTATTAGCATTCCTCATCCAGAATATGGGCAAAATTGTATTATTGATTAATGAGGTGGAACGTTGTTCCCTTGTCATATAATTACTACATTTAATATCACCATAGCATGAAAAATTGTTCTCGATTATTTTTCGTGGTATGAATATTGGGTCGCAACAGACAGCATCGCTCAATTTGGGTCCAGCGGCAAACCAGTTGAGAACCACTGCTCCAGGCCGTCCCTCCTGAATGTATTCTGGCACAGTGGATAATTATTTCTGCACGAAACTTCTGGAGTGGTATTAACATACGAATTCATATTAATTGCATGGTGATGGTGAGTAATCAAGAACAAGGCACGAATACATAATATGTCCAATTTATTCCTGTACTCACACCAGGGCCTGCATTCATGCCATTGAATGGATGTGGGTACAATATCAAATTGCTGATTGGGCACAGAGAATAAGTGCATCTTAGGTTTATAGATTAAAGGACAAAAGTATTAATAAAAGGCACTCTTCAAGTTCTGTTAAGGCTCAGACTTCACTCCCTCCTGTTAATGTTTTAAGCTGGTTCACAGCTCACTTGACCCCCTTTGACTTATTTATTATAGCTCCTAGTGGAGCAAAGGACCTAAACAGTCTCCAGCTCAAACATGCAAATGAAATAGGCCTAATGATAACAGGTTACATTTATTTCAGCAAATTAGTTGTAACTCAAAATATTCCTGCAAACTGTTATTTGTGTGATCTTAGTCTTGGTGAAAGTCAGTTATTTTGGATGATGTCGTCTTGTGGTGAAATCCACAGCACAACATCCATTCCATGCCATGCAACCACTGGCGGGCCAACAGACCTGCAACCTGCACTTGACGAGGTCAAGGGGCACCAAAGCTGTGTGTGTGGTACCACAGCTCAGGATCCCACCGATGCCACATAATGAAATAATGTGAGGAGCCAAACTCACAACTGTCTCCCTCTGAGGAAAATAAAGAATTGGGGTTCTTTCACAGATGTAAGAGGGAACAAAATGTGTGCACTGTAATAGTAGGCCTACTCTTTGTAGGGTAGTTGATGCATAGACCTGACATCATAAAACATTCAGTTCAACTCAGTGAAGACCATAGCTGTGTTCAAATACCCATACTAACATAATGTATACTACATACTTAATGTGTATATACTACATACAATAAGTTCATTTTAGAATACAGTTGTGGCCAAAAGTTTTGAGAATGAAGGGCCTCCCGGGTGGCGCAGTGGCTAAGGGCGCTGTACTGCAGTGCCAGCTGTGCCTTCAGAGTCCCTGGGTTTGCGCCCAGGCTCTGCCGTAACCCGACCGGGCGCGACCGGGAGGTCCGTGGGGTGACGCACAATTGGCCTAGCGTCATCTGGGTTAGGGAGGGCTTGGTTGGTAGGGATGTCCTTTGCGCTCATTGTGCACCAGTGACTCCTGTGGCGGGCCGGGTGCAGTGTGCGCTAACCAAGGTTGCCAGGTGCACGGTGTACACATTGGTGCGGCTGGCTTCCGGGTTGGATGCGCGCTGTGTTAAGAAGCAGTACGGCTGGTTGGGTATCGAAGGACGCATGACTTTCAACCTTCGTCTTCCTGAGCCCGTACGGGAGTTGTAGCGATGAGACAAGATCGTAGCTACTACAACAATTGGATACCATGAAATTGGGGAGAAAAAGGGGCAAAATACAACCAAAAAAGTTGAGAATGACACAAATATTAATTTTCACAAAGTTTGCTGCTTATGGAATACTGCCAATGGACACAAAATATCTATGTTTTGTTCCCCGAGCCACTTAGTTATCACTTTTGCCTTATGGCAAGGTGCTCCATCATGCTGGAAAAGGCATTGTTCGTCACCAAACTGTTCCTGGATGGTTGGGAGAAGTTGCTCTTGGAAGATGTGTTGGTACCATTCTTTATTCATGGCTGTGTTCTTAGCAAAATTGTGAGTGAGCCCACTCCCTTGGCTGAGAAGCAATCCCATACATGAATGGTCTCAGGATGCTTTACTGTTGGCATGACACAGGACTGATGGTAGAGCTCACCTTGTCTTCTCCGGACAAGCTTTTTTACAGATGCCCCAAACAATCGGAAAAGGGATTCATCAGAGAAAATGATTTTACCCCAGTCCTCAGCAGTCCAATCCCTGTACTTTTTGCAGAATATCAGTCTGTCCCTGATTTTTTTCCTGGAGAGAAGTGGCTTCTTCGCTGCCCTTCTTGACACCAGGCCATCCTCCAAAAGTCTTTGCCTCACTGTGCGTGCAGATGCACTCACACCTGCCTGCTGCCATTCCTGAGCAAGCTCTGTACTGGTGGTGCCCCGATCCCGCAGCTGAATCAAATTTAGGAGACGGTCCTGGCGCTTGCTGGACTTTCTAAGCCTTCAAATATTGATAGATTGTGAATGATTTGAGCTACATACCTCAGGTTAGGCTCTTTATGAATTAAAGAAAGTGTACAACATTTCCCTGATTTCGACCAGAGTTTCATAATCACACAGCAAG
The DNA here is from genome assembly GCF_023373465.1 of Oncorhynchus keta. NCBI lineage: Eukaryota > Metazoa > Chordata > Actinopteri > Salmoniformes > Salmonidae > Oncorhynchus > Oncorhynchus keta. The sequence continues at coordinate 12,492 of NW_026284270.1, forward strand.
GTGTAGGTAGCCTGGCACACCATCAATGCAACTGAACTGAACAAAAATATCAACCCAATATGTAACAATTTCTAAGATTTTACTGAGTTACAGTTCATAGAAGGAAATCAGTCAATTTAAATATTTCCAGTAGGCCCTAATCTATGGATTTCACATGACTGGGAATACATATGCATCTGTTGATCACAGATAACTTTAAAAAAGTAGGGGCGTGGATCAGAAAACCAGTCAGTATCTGGTGTGACCACCATTTCCTCATGTAGAACGACACATCTTCGCATAGAGTTGATCAGGCTGTTGATTGTGGCGTGTGGGATGTTGACCCACTCCCCTTCAATGGCTGTGTGTAGTTGCTGGATAATGGCAGGAACTGGAACGTGCTGTCGTACACGTCAATCCAGAGCTACCCAAACATGATTCATGGGTGACATGGCTGGTGAGTATGCAGGCTGTGGAAGAACTGGGATATTTTTCAGCTTCCAGGAATCGTGTACAGATCCATGCGAAATGGGGCGTTGCATTATCATACTGAAACATGAGGTGATGGCGGCGGATGAATGGCATCACAATGGGCCTCAGTATCTCATCACGGTATCTCTGTGCATTCAAATTGTGATCGATAAAATACAATTGTATTAGTTGTCCGTAGCTTATGTCTGCCCATACCATAACCCCACTGCCACATTGGGGCACACAGTTTACAACATTGACATCAGCAAACCGCTCACTCACAAGTCTGCCATCTGTCCAGTGCAGTTGAAACCACGATTAATCCGTGAAGAGCATACTTCTCCAATGTTCCAGTGGTGATTGAAGGTGGCCACTGAAGTCGGTTACGACACTGAACTGAACTGCAATCAGGTCAAGACCCGGGTGAGGAGGACAAGCACGCAGATGAGCTTCCCTGAGACGATTTCCAACAGTTTGTGCAGGCATTCTTCGGTTGTGCAAACCCACAGTTTCATCAGCTGTCCAGGTGGCTGGTCTCAGATGATCCCGCACGTGAAGAAGCAGGTCCTGGGCTGGTGTGGTTACACTTGGTCTGCGGTTTTGAGACAGTGTAGATGTACGAACAAAATGACGTTGGAAGCAGCTTATGGTAGAGAAATAAACATTAAATTATCTGGAAACGCTCTGGTGGATATTCTTGCAGTCATCATGCCAATTGCACTCTCCTCAACTTGAGACATCTGTGGCATTGTGTTGCGTGATAAAACTACACATTTTAGAGTGCCCTTTTCTTGTCCCCAGCACAAGGTGCACCTGTGGAATGATCATTCTGTTTAATCAGCTTCTTGATATGCCACACCTGTCAGGTGGATGGATTATCTTGGCAAAGGAGGAATGCTCACGAACAGGGATGTATACAAATTTGTGGAAAATGTTGGAGAAATACAATTTATGTGCGTATGGAACATTTCTGCGATCTTTTATTTCAGCTCATGAAACACGGGATGCTCTGGATCGACGTGAACGGCAGCGTGTTCCAGTTCCCACCAATATCCAGCAACTTCGCACAGCCATTGAAGAGGAGTGGGACAACATTCCACAGGCCACAATCAACAGCCTGATTAAGTCTATGTGAAGGAGATGTGTCACGCTGCAATGAGGCAAATGTTCACACCAGATACTGACTGGTGTTCTGATCCACTTCCCTACTTTTTTTAAGGTATCTGTGACCAACAGATGCATACAGTATTTGTATTCCCAGTCATGCGAAATCCATAGATTAGGGCCTAATGAAATTATTTTAATTGACTGATTTCCTAATGTGAACTATAACTCAAGAAAATCTTTGAAATTGTTGCATGTTGCATTTATATTTTTGGTCAGTGTATATTTATATAAAATCACTTACATTTTTAAAAAAAGGGGGTCAATGCAAATAGCCATTTGATTAACTGTTTAGCAGTATTATGGCTTGGAGGTAGAAACTGTTAAGGAGCCTTTTGGACCTAGACTTGGCGCTCCGGTACTGCTTGCCATGCAGCAGCAGAGAAAACAGTCTATGACTAGGGTGGCTGGAATCATTTAACATTTTAAGGACCTTCCTCTGACACTGCCTGGTATAAAGATCCTGGATGGCAGGGAAGCTTGGCCCCAGTGATGTACTGGGCTGTACTCACTAGCGCCTTGCGGTCGGAAGCATTAAGAAGGAAAGCAATTCCACAAATTAACTTTTAACAAGGCATATCTGTTAATTGAATTGCATTCCAGGTGACTACCTCATGAAGCTGGCTGGAGAGAATGCCAAGAGTGTGCAAAGCTGTCATCAAGGCAGTATATCTTTTTTTTGTTTAACACTTTTTGGGTTACTACATGATTCCATATGTGTTATTTCATAGTTTTGATGTCTTCTACTATTATTCTACAATGTAGAAAATAGTACAAATTAAGACAAACCCTGGAATGAGTAGGTGTGTCCAAACTTTTCATTGGTACTGTGTATATAAACAGTGTATTCGGAAAGTATTCAGACCCATTGACTTTTTCCACATTTTTGTTACGTTACAGCCTTATTCTAAAATGGATTAAATTGTACAATATCCCATAATGACAAAGCAAAAACTGGTTTTTGAAATTTTAGTCAGGGAGGTGACCACTCTGACAGAGCTCCAGAGTTCCACTGTGGAGATGGGAGAAACTTTCAGAAGGACAACCATCTCTGCAGTATTCCACCAATCAGGTCTTTATAGTAGAGTTGTCAGACGGAAGCCACTCCTCAGTAAAGGCACATGACAGCCCACTTGGAGTTTGCCAAAAGGCACTCTAAAGGACCCTCAGACCATGAGAAACAAAATGATCTGGTCTGATGAAACCAAGATTGAACTGTTTGTAATGAATGCCAAGCGTCAGGTCTGGAGGTAACCTGGAACCATCCCTATGGTGAACCAGTGGTGGGGAAGAATCATGCTTTGGGGATGTTTTTCAGCAGCAGGTACTGGGAGAATAGTCAGGATCGAGGGAAAGATTAACAGAGCAAAGTACAGAGAGATCCTTGATGAAAACCCGCTACTGAGAGCTCAGGACCTCATGGCTGGGGAGAAGGTTCACCTTCCAACAGGACAACAACCCTAAGCACACAGCCAAGACAACGCAGGAGTGGCTTCTGGGACAAGTCTCTGAATGTCCTTGAGTGGCCTAGCCAGAGCCTGGACTTGAACCCGATCTAACATCTCCGGAGAGACCTAAAATTAGCTGTGTAGCAACACTCCCCACCCAACCTGACAGAGCTTAAGATGATCTGCAGAGAAGAATGGGAGAAACTCCCCAAATACAGGTGGGCCAAACTTGTAGCGTCATACCCAAGAAGACTCGGATTCTGTAATCGCTGCCAAAGGTACTTCAACAAAGTACTAATTAAAAGGTC
>NW_026284271.1:0-2417 GCF_023373465.1 Oncorhynchus keta
ATATAATAGAGACAGTAGATCTAGCTGGACTGTCATATTATAATAGAGACAGTAAGATCTTGCTGTTCTGTTATAATATAATAGAGAATAGTAGATCTACAGCTGGTCTGTCATAATATAATAGAGACAGTAGATTAACCTGTTCTGTCATAGTATAATAGGGGCAGTAGATCTGGCTGGACTGTCATATTATAATAGAGACGGTGATCTTGCTGTTCTGTCATAGTATAATAGAGGCAGTAGATCTAGCTGGTCTGTCATAATATAATAGAGACAGTAGATCTAGCTGGTCTGTCATAGTACAATAGATACAGTAGATCTAGCTGGTCTGTCAAAATATAATAGAGACAGTAGATCTAGCTGGTCTGTCATAATATAATAGAGACATAGAGACAGTAGATCTAGCTGGTCTGTCATAATACAATAGAGACAGTAGATATAGCTGGTCTGTCATAATATAATAGAGATAGTAGATCTTCCTGGTCTTTCAAATTAGAATAGATGCAGTAGATCTAGCTGGTCTGTCATAATATAATAGAGATAGTAGATCTACCTGGTCTGTCAAATTATAATAGAGACAGTAGATCTAGCTGGTCTGTCATAATATAATAGAGACAGTAGATCTAGCTGGTCTGTCAAATTATAATTGAGACAGTAGATCTAGCTGGTCTGTCATAATATAACAGAGGCAGTAGATCTAGCTGGTCTGTCATAATATAATAGAGACAGTAGATCTAGCTGGTCTGTCATATTATAATAGAGACAGTAGATCTTCCTGGTCTTTCAAATTAGAATAGATGCAGTAGATCTAGCTGGTCTGTCATAATATAATAGAGATAGTAGATCTACCTGGTCTGTCAAATTATAATAGAGACAGTAGATCTAGCTGGTCTGTCATAATATAATAGAGACAGTAGATCTAGCTGGTCTGTCAAATTATAATAGAGACAGTAGATCTAGCTGGTCTGTCATAATATAATAGAGACAGTAGATCTAGCTGGTCTGTCAAATTATAATAGAGACAGTAGATCTAGCTGGTCTGTCATAATATAATAGAGACAGTAGATCTAGCTGGTGTGTCATAATAGAATAGAGACAGTAGATATAGCTGGTCTGACATAATATAATAGAGACAGTAGATCTAGCTGGTCTGTCATAATACAATAGAGACAGTAGATCTAGCTGGTCTGTCATAATATAATAGAGACAGTAGATTAACCTGTTCTGTCATAATATAACAGAGGCAGTAGATATAGCTGGTCTGTCATAATATAATAGAGATAGTAGATCTTCCTGGTCTGTCATAGTACAATAGATACAGTAGATCTAGCTGGTCTGTCAAAATATATTAGAGACAGTAGATCTAGCTGGTCTGTCATAATATAATAGAGATCTACATAATATAGAGACAGTAGATCTAGCTGGTCTGTCATATTATAATAGAGATAGTAGATCTAGCTGGTCTGTCGCCAATATAATAGAGACATAGAGACAGTAGATCATAATAGCTGGTCTGTCATAATATGATAGAGACATAGAGACAGCTGGTCTGTAGACAAGGAGAATATAGCTGGTCTGTCATAATATAATAGAGACAGTAGATCTAGCTGGTCTGTCATAATATAATAGAGATAGTAGATCGAGCTGGTCTGTCATATTATAATTGAGACAGTAGATATAGCTGGTCTGTCATAATATATAGAGACAGTAGATCTAGCTGGTCTGTCATATTATAATAGAGACAGTAGATCTAGCTGATCTGTCATAATACAATAGAGACAGTACATCTAGCAGTGTCATAATATAATAGAGACGAGTAGATCTAGCTGATCTGTCATAATACAATAAGGAGACAGTACATCTAGCTGGTCTGTCATAATATAATAGAGACAGTAGATCTAGCTGGTCTGTCATAATATATTATAGACAAGGGGCAGTAGCTTAGCTGGTCTGTCATTATATAATAGAGACAGTAGATCTAGCTGGACTGTCATATTATAATAGAGACAGTAGATCTTGCTGTTCTGTTATAATATAATAGAGATAGTAGATCTAGCTGGTCTGTCATAATATAATAGAGACAGTAGATTAACCTGTTCTGTCATAGTATAATAGAGGCAGTAGATCTAGCTGGACTGTCATATTATAATAGAGACAGTAGATCTTGCTGTTCTGTCATAGTATAATAGAGGCAGTAGATCTAGCTGGTCTGTCATAATATAATAGAGACAGTAGATCTAGCTGGTCTGTCATAGTACAATAGATACAGTAGATCTAGCTGGTCTGTCAAAATATAATAGAGACAGTAGATCTAGCTGGTCTGTCATAATATAATAGAGACATAGAGACAGTAGATCTAGCTGGTCTGTCATAATACAATAGAGACAGTAGATATAGCTGGTCTGTCATAATATAAT
>NW_026284272.1:0-18839 GCF_023373465.1 Oncorhynchus keta
TAACTAGGATGCTGCTGGTAGCTAGCCAGCTCACCGAGCTGTAACGACTAGCTAGGATAACTAGGATGCTGCTGGTAGAGTAGCTAGCTAGCTTACCGAGCTGTACCGACTAGCTAGGATAACTAGGATGCTGCTGGTAGAGTAGCTAGCTAGCTTACCGAGCTGTACCGACTAGCTAGGATAACTAGGATGCTGCTGGTAGAGTAGCTAGCTAGCTCACCTCGTGAGCTGTCCTAAGTAGTTAAGAGTTAACAGCAGCTGTCCTAAGTAGTTAAGAGTTAACAGCAGGTGTCTTGATAATACTATAGAATAATGCAGTGAGTCAGTGGTTCCTGAGCCACATGTAATTGCTTTGAGTAGATAAAAATAATGTTTTACATTTCTATATGATCAATCCATTAATAATGTAGACCTACATGCAACAGTATGTCTTGTGCTTTTGACAATGATTTATGTCTAATAATTATGTATAACAAGTGATACCACGTATGTCTGTGGCGGAAGGTAGCCTCCTGGTTAGAGTGTAGAGGTGGCAGGTAGCCTCCTGGTTAGAGTGTAGAGGTGGCAGGTAGCCTAGTGGTTAGATTGTAGAGGTGGCAGGTAGCCTAGTGGTTAGAGTGTAGAGGTGGCAGGTAGCCTAGTGGTTAGAGTGTAGAGGTGGCAGGTAGCCTAGTGGTTAGAGTGTAGAGGTGGCAGGTAGCCTACTGGTTAGAGTGTAGAGGTGGCAGGTAGCCTAGTGGTTAGATTGTAGAGGTGGCAGGTAGCCTAGTGGTTGGAGTGTAGAGGTGGCAGGTAGCCTAGTGGTTAGAGTGTAGAGGTGGCAGGTAGCCTAGTGGTTAGAGTGTAGAGGTGGCAGGTAGCCTCGTGGTTAGAGTGTAGAGGTGGCAGGTACCCTCGTGGTTAGAGTGTATAGGTGGCAGGTAGCCTAGTGGTTAGAGTGTAGAGATGGCAGGTAGCCTTGTGGTTAGAGTGTAGAGGTGGCAGGTAGCCTTGTGGTTAGAGTGTAGAGGTGGCAGGTAGCCTCGTGGTTAGAGTGTAGAGGTGGCAGGTAGCCTAGTGGTTAGAGTGTAGAGGTGGCAGGTAGCCTAGTGGTTAGAGTGTAGAGGTGGCAGGTAGCCTAGTGGTTAGAGTGTAGAGGTGGCAGGTAGCCTCGTGGTTAGAGTGTAGAGGTGGCAGGTAGCCTAGTGGTTGGAGTGTAGAGGTGGCAGGTAGCCTCGTGGTTAGAGTGTAGAGGTGGCAGGTAGCCTCGTGGTTAGAGTGTAGAGGTGGCAGGTAGCCTCGCGGTTAGAGTGTAGAGATGGCAGGTATCCTAGTGGTTAGAGTGTAGAGGTGGCAGGTAGCCTCGTGGTTAGAGTGTTGGGCCAGTAACCAAAAGGTTGCTAGATCGAATCCCTGAGCTGACAAGGTAAAAATCTGCCCCTGAACAAGGCAGTTAACCACTGTTCCTAGGCAGACATTGTAAATAACATCTGCTAACCATGTGTATGTGATCAATAACATCTGCTAACCATGTGACCAATAACATCTGCTAACCATGTGTATGTGACCAATAACATCTGCTAACCCTGTGTATGTGACCAATAACATCTGCTAACCCTGTGTATGTGACCAATAGCATCTGCTCACCCTGTGTATGTGACCAATAACATCTGCTAACCCTGTGTATGTGACCAATAACATCTGCTAACCATGTGTATGTGACCAATACCATCTGCTAACCCTGTGTATGTGACCAATAACATCTGCTAACCGTGTGTATGTGACCAATAACATCTGCTAACCCTGTGTATGTGACCAATAACATCTGCTAACCATGTGACCAATAACATCTGCTAACCATGTGTATGTGACCAATAACATCTGCTAACCATGTGTATGTGACCAATAACATCTGCTAACCCTGTGTATGTAACCAATAACATCTGCTAACCATGTGTATGTGACCAATAACATCTGTTAACCCTGTGTATGTGACCAATAACATCTGCTAACCATGTGTATGTAACCAATAACATCTGCTAACCCTGTGTATGTGACCAATAACATCTGCTAACCCTGTGTATGTGACCAATAACATCTGCTAACCATGTGTATGTAACCAATAACATCTGCTAACCCTGTGTATGTGACCAATAACATCTGCTAACCCTGTGTATGTAACCAATAACATCTGTTAACCCTGTGTATGTGACCAATAACATCTGCTAACCATGTGTATGTGACCAATACCATCTGCTAACCCTGTGTATGTAACCAATAACATCTGCTAACCATGTGTATGTGACCAATAACATCTGCTAACCCTGTGTATGTAACCAATAACATCTGCTAACCCTGTGTATGTAACCAATAACATCTGCTAACCATGTGTATGTGACCAATAACATCTGCTAACCCTGTGTATGTGACCAATAACATCTGCTAACCCTGTGTATGTAACCAATAACATCTGCTAACCATGTGTATGTGACCAATAACATCTGCTAACCATGTGTATGTGACCAATAACATCTGCTAACCCTGTGTATGTGACCAATAACATCTGTTAACCATGTGTATGTGACCAATACCATCTGCTAACCATGTGTATGTGACCAATACCATCTGCTAACCATGTGTATGTGACCAATACCATCTGCTAACCATGTGTATGTGACCAATACCATCTGCTAACCCTGTGTATGTGACCAATAACATCTGCTAACCATGTGTATGTGACCAATAACATCTGCTAACCCTGTGTATGTGACCAATAACATCTGCTAACCATGTGACCAATAACATCTGCTAACCATGTGTATGTGACCAATAACATCTGCTAACCATGTGTATGTGACCAATAACATCTGCTAACCATGTGTATGTGACCAATAACATCTGTTAACCATGTGTATGTAACCAATAACATCTGCAAACCATGTGTATGTGACCAATAACATCTGCGAACTATGTGTATGTCACCAATTTGATTTATAACTGGGACTAAGTTTGTTTATGTGTTGGTTGGCTTTATGTTCTGTGTTTGTAAACTCCAGCTCAGATGATTGAGCTTTAAGTATCTGTCCAGTGTTTACAGGTTTATATGAAATCGGACCTAATATGTATTAAAATATGAGTGAAATTGTTTTCCTTCTAATAATTGGTAATTCCGTTTTTAATTTTTAATTTTATTTCACCTTTATTTAACCAGGTTGGTCTATTAAGAACAAGTTGTCATTTATAACTGCGACCTGGCCAAGATAAAGCAAAGCTGTGCGACAAAAACAACAATTTAGAGTTACACAAGGGATTAGCAAACAGACAGTCGGTAACACAATAGAAAGGGATTAGCAAACGGACAGTCGGTAACACAATAGAAAGGGATTAGCAAACAGACAGTCGGTAACACAATAGAAAGGGATTAGCAAACGGACAGTCGGTAACACAATAGAAAGGGATTAGCAAACGGACAGTCGGTAACACAATAGAAAGGGATTAGCAAACGGACAGTCGGTAACACAATAGAAAGGGATTAGCAAACGGACAGTCGGTAACACAATAGAAAGGGATTAGCAAACGGACAGTCGGTAACACAATAGAAAGGGATTAGCAAACGGACAGTCGGTAACACAATAGAAAGGGATTAGCAAACGGACAGTCGGTAACACAATAGAAAGGGATTAGCAAACGGACAGTCAGTAACACAATAGAAAGGGATTAGCAAACGGACAGTCGGTAACACAATAGAAAGGATTAGCAAACAGACAGTTGGTAAACACAATAGAAAGGGATTAGCAAACGGACAGTCGGTAACACAATAGAAAGGATTAGCAAACGGACAGTCGGTAACACAATAGAAAGGGATTAGCAAACGGACAGTCGGTAACACAATAGAAAGGGATTAGCAAACGGACAGTCGGTAACACAATAGAAAGGGATTAGCAAACGGACAGTCGGTAACACAATAGAAAGGGATTAGCAAACGGACAGTCGGTAACACAATAGAAAGGGATTAGCAAACGGACAGTCGGTAACACAATAGAAAGGGATTAGCAAACGGACAGTCGGTAACACAATAGAAAGGGATTAGCAAATGGACAGTCGGTAACACAATAGAAAGGGATTAGCAAACGGACAGTCGGTAACAATAGAACAATCTATGTTCAGTGTGTGCAAATGTAGTACGATTAGGGAATTAAGGCAATAGAGAGGCCATAGTGGTGTTGGCTACGATTAGGGAATTAAGGCAATAGAGAGGCCATAGTGCCATAGTGGTGTTGGCTACGATTAGGGAATTAAGGCAATAGAGAGGCCATCAGGCCATAGTGGTGTTGGCTTTGGGGATGACCAGTGAAATATACCTGCTGGAGCGCGTGCTACAAGTGGGTGTTGCTATGGTGACCAGTGAGCTGAGATAAAGCGTGGCTTTACCTAACAAAGACTTACAGATGACCTGGAGCCAGTGGGTTTGGCGGCGAATGTGTAGTGAGGGCCAGCCAACAACAGCATACAGGTCGCAGTGGTGGGTAGTGTATGGGGCTTTGGTGACATAACGGATGGCACTGTGATAGACTGCATCCGATTTGCTGAGTAGAGTGTTGGAGGCTATTTTGTAAATGACAGTCGGTAGGCTAGTCAGTTTTACGAGGGTATGTTTGGCAGCATGAGTGAAGGAGGCTTTGTTGCGAAATAGGAAGCTGATTCTAGATTTAATTTTGGATTGGAGATGCTTAATGTGTGTCTGTAAGGAGAGTTAACAGTCTAACCAGACACCAAGGTATTTGTAGTTGTCCACATATTCTAAGTCAGAACCGTCCAGAGTAGTGATGCTAGTCGGGTGGGTGGGTGCGGGCAACAATCAGTTGAAGAGCATTCAGTTTTACTTGCATTTAAGAGGAGATGGAGGCCATGGAAGGAGTGCTGTATGGCATTGAAGCTCGTTTGGAGGTTAGTTAACACAGAGTCCAAGGAAGGGCCAGAAGTATACAGAATGGTGTCGTCTGCGTAGCGGTGGATCGGGGAATCACCCGCAGCAAGAGCGACATCATTGATATATACAGAGAAAAGAGTCGGCCCGAGATTTGAACCCTGTGGTACACCCATAGAGACTGCCAGAGGACCGGACAACATGCCCTCCGATTTGACACATTGAACTCTGTCTGCAAAGTAGTTGGTGAACCAGGCAAGGCAGTCATTAGAAAAACCGAGGCTACTGAGTCTGCAGATAAGAATATGGTGATTGACAGAGTCGAAAGCCTTGGCCAGGTCGATGAAGACGGCTGCACAGTACTGTCTTTCATCGATGGCGGTTATGATATCGTTTAGTACCTTGAGTGTGGTTGAGGTGCACCCGTGACCGGCTCGGAAACCGGATTGCACACGGAGAAGGTATTGTGGGATTTGAGATGGGCAGTGATCTGTTTGTTAACTTGGCTTTCGAAGACCTTAGATAGGCAGGGCAGGATGGATATAGGTCTGTATCAGTTTGGGTCCAGGGTGTCTCACCCTTTGAAGAGGGGGATGACCGCGGCAGCTTTCCAATCCTTCGGGATCTCAGACAATACGAAAGAGAGGTTGAAAAGGCTGGTAATAGGGGTTGCGACAATGGCGGCGGATAGTTTCAGAAATAGAGGGTCCAGATTGTCAAGCCCAGCTGATTGTATGGGTACAGGTTTTGCAGCTCTTTCAGAACATCTGCTATCTGGATTTGGGTAAAGGAGAACCTGGAGAGGCTTGGGCGAGGAGCTGCGGGGGGGCGGAGCAGTTGGCCGAGGTTGGAGTAGCCAGGAGGAAGGCATGGCCAGCCGTTGAGAAATTCTTGTTGAAGTTTTCGATTATCATGGATTTATCGGTGGTGACCGTGTTCCCTAGCCTCAGTGCAGTGAGCAGCTGGGAGGAGGCGCTCTTGTTCTCCATGAACTTTACAGTGTCCCAGAACTTTTTGGAGTTAGAGCTACAGCATACAAATTTCTGCTTGAAAAAGCTGGCCTTTGCTTTCCTGACTGACTGCGTGGATTGGTTCCTGACTTCCCTGAACAGTTGCAAATTGCGGGGACTATTCAATGCTATTGCAGTCCGCCACAGGATGTTTTTGTGCTGGTCGAGGGCAGTCAGGACTGGAGTGAACCAAGGGCTATATCTGTTCTTAGTTCGGCATTTTTTGAACGGAGCATGCTTATCTAAGATGGTGAGGAAGTTACTTTTAAAGAATGACCAGGCATCCTCAACTGACAGGATGAGGTCAATATCCTTCCAGGATACCGGGGCCAGATAGAAAGGCCTGCTCGCAGAAGTGTTTTAGGGAGCGTTTGACAGTGCTGAGGGGAGGTCGTTTGACCGCGGACCCGTAGAGGATACAGGCAATGAGGAAGTGATCGCTGAGATCCTGATTGAAGACAGCGGAGGTGTATTTGGAGGGCAAGTTGGTCAGGATAATGTCTATGAGGGTGCCCATGTTTACAGATTTAGAGTTGTAGCTGGTGGGTTCCTTGATGATTTGTCTGAGATTGAGGGCATCTAGCTTAGATTGTAGGACTGCCGGGGTGTTAAGCATATCCCAGTTTAGGTCACGTAACAGAAACTAGATGGGGGGCGATCAATTCACAAATGGTGTCCAGGGCACAGCTGGGAGCTGAGGGGGGTCGGTAACAGGCGGCAACAGTGAGAGACTTATTTCTGGAGAGATTAATTTTTAAAATTAGAAGTTCGAACTGTTTGGGTGTGGACCTGGAAAGTATGACATTACTTTGCAGGCTATCTCTGCAGTAGAATGCAACTCCTCCCCCTTTGACAGTTCTATCTTGACGGAAAATGCTATAGTTGGGTATGAAAATCTCTGAATTTTTTGTGCCCTTCCTAAGCCAGAATTCAGACATGGAGTGTGTTAAAGCAGTGAGTGAAACAAACTTAGGGAGGAGGCTTCTGATGTTGACAGGCATCACAGAAGTCAACAAATGAGGGGGCCTGGGGACATGCAGGGCCTGGGTTTACCTCCACATCACCCGAGGAACAGAGGAGGAGTAGGATGAGGGTGCGGCTAAAGGCTATCAAAGCTGGTCGCCTAGAGTGTTGGGGACAAAGAATAAAAGGAGCAGATTTCTGGGCGTGGTAGAATATATTCAGGGCATAATGCGCAGACAGGGGTATGGTGGGGTGCGGGTACAGCGGAGGTAAGCCCAGGCACTGGGTGATGATAAGAGAGGTTGTATCTCTGGACATGCTGGTTATAATGGGTGAGGTCACCACATGTGTGGGAGGTGGGACAAAGGGGTATCAGAGGTATCAATCACCACCTTCCGGAGACACCTGAAACCCCACCTCTTCAAGGAATACCTAGGATAGGGTAAGTAATCCTTCTCACCCCCCCCCAAAAAAAGATTTAGATGCACTATTGTAAAGTGGCTGTTCCACTGGATGTCATAAGGTGTATGCACCAATTTGTAAGTCGCTCTGGATAAGAGCGTCTGCTAAATGACTTAAATGTAAATGTAAATGTAGGTATGAAGAGTGGAACTAGGGGCTCCATTGTAAACTAAAACAATGATAACTAACCTGAACAACAGTATACAAGGCATATTGACATTTGAGAGAGACATACAGCGAGGCATAAAGTAATCGCAGGTGTTGATTGGGGGAGCTAGCTTAAACAACATGTGAGATAACAACAGCTAATCAGCTAGCACAACAACAGCAGGTAAAATGGCGATGACCAGGCAGAGAGGGTCGGATTAACTACACACAGAGCCTGAGTTCGCAGCTGGGGCCGACAGATAAAAAAATTCAAACAGAATGGAGTACCGTGATTAATGGACAGTCCAGCAGGCATCAGCTATGTAGCCAAGTGATCATAGTGTCCAGCAGGCATCAGCTATGTAGCCAAGTGATCACAGTGTCCAGCAGGCATCAGCTATGTAGCCAAGTGATCATAGTGTCCAGCAGGCATCAGCTATGTAGCCAAGTGATCATAGTGTCCAGCAGGCATCAGCTATGTAGCCAAGTGATCATAGTGTCCAGCAGGCATCAGCTATGTAGCCAAGTGATCACAGTGTCCAGCAGGCATCAGCTATGTAGCCAAGTGATCATAGTGTCCAGCAGGCATCAGCTATGTGGCCAAGTGATCACAGTGTCCAGCAGGCATCAGCTATGTAGCCAAGTGATCACAGTGTCCAGCAGGCATCAGCTATGTGGCCAAGTGATCACAGTGTCCAGCAGGCATCAGCTATGTAGCCAAGTGATCATAGTGTCCAGCAGGCATCAGCTATGTAGCCAAGTGATCATAGTGTCCAGCAGGCATCAGCTATGTGGCCAAGTGATCACAGTGTCCAGCAGGCATCAGCTATGTAGCCAAGTGATCATAGTGTCCAGCAGGCATCAGCTATGTAGCCAAGTGATCACAGTGTCCAGCAGGCATCAGCTATGTAGCCAAGTGATCACAGTGTCCAGCAGGCATCAGCTATGTAGCCAAGTGATCATAGTGTCCAGCAGGCATCAGCTATGTGGCCAAGTGATCACAGTGTCCAGCAGGCATCAGCTATGTAGCCAAGTGATCATAGTGTCCAGCAGGCATCAGCTATGTAGCCAAGTGATCATAGTGTCCAGCAGGCATCAGCTATGTGGCCAAGTGATCACAGTGTCCAGCAGGCATCAGCTATGTAGCCAAGTGATCATAGTGTCCAGCAGGCATCAGCTATGTAGCCAAGTGATCACAGTGTCCAGCAGGCATCAGCTATGTAGCCAAGTGATCACAGTGTCCAGCAGGCATCAGCTATGTGGCCAAGTGATCATAGTGTCCAGCAGGCATCAGCTATGTGGCCAAGTGATCATAGTGTCCAGCAGGCATCAGCTATGTGGCCAAGTGATCATAGTGTCCAGCAGGCATCAGCTATGTGGCCAAGTGATCACAGTGTCCAGCAGGCATCAGCTATGTGGCCAAGTGATCACAGTGTCCAGCAGGCATCAGCTATGTGGCCAAGTGATCACAGTGTCCAGCAGGCATCAGCTATGTAGCCAAGTGATCATAGTGTCCAGCAGGCATCAGCTATGTAGCCAAGTGATCATAGTGTCCAGCAGGTATCAGCTATGTGGCCAAGTGATCATAGTGTCCAGCAGGCATCAGCTATGTAGCCAAGTGATCATAGTGTCCAGCAGGCATCAGCTGAGTAGCCAAGTGATCATAGTGTCCAGCAGGCATCAGCTATGTAGCCAAGTGATCATAGTGTCCAGCAGGTATCAGCTATGTGGCCAAGTGATCATAGTGTCCAGCAGGCATCAGCTATGTGGCCAAGTGATCATAGTGTCCAGCAGGCATCAGCTATGTAGCCAAGCGATCACAGTGTCCAGCAGGCATCAGCTATGTGGCCAAGTGATCACAGTGTCCAGCAGGTATCAGCTATGTAGCCAAGTGATCACAGTGTCCAGCAGGTATCAGCTATGTAGCCAAGTGATCATAGTGTCCAGCAGTAGATGGAACAGGGAAGCCGCCACTACGCTAGCACGCGGGCGACACAGCGTTTAAAGTTAGTAGCCTGGGGGTGGTAGGGGGGCCTGCTCAGACGGAGGCCGGTTGAAGGCATAGCGGATAGACTATTCGTCAGCAGACCAGTCGTGGTGGTGCGGCGGGACGCCGTGTCGACAGAGAACTTGGTACTGGCTGCCACGGTGGGTGCAAGCTAGGTGTGAAGATCAGAAGTAGTGGTCCTGGGATTACGAATCCGGTGTTGTAGTGGAGAGACAGTCCGATACTGGTAGAATGGTAGACTGGCGAGTACTATCCAGGCTAAAAACAGGGCTGGTATCTGTGCAGAAGGTAAAAGCAGCTAGCAGTGGCTAGCAATGACTAAATAGCTTGTAGCTAATTAGCTGGTTTGGTTCTTGAATGTGTTCTAAAATTAAAAATAATAGTGATTCCGTATCACATTGGGTGAGGCAGGTTTACTCCTGAGGTACTGACCAATTGCACCCTCTATAACCACTGTGATTATTGTTTGACCCTGCTAGTAGTGTGTGAACATTTGAACATCTTGAAGAATGATTTGAACTTAATGGCCATGTTCTCTTATAATCTCTCCCCAGCACAGACAGATGAGGACTGGTCACCCCTCAGAGCCTGGTTCCTCTCTAGGTTTCTTCCTAGGTTCGTAACTTTCTAGGGAGTTTTTCTAGCCACCGTGCTTCAACATCCGAACATGATCTCTTCAGCATGAGACGACCGTTACACCCAACGACGTGTTTCTGACAATGAGCTTCAAATCAGATCAAATTGTATTTCTCACATGAGCCGAATACAACAGGTGTCCACCTTCCCTTACTTTACTGTGAAATGCTGACTGATGAAATAGAATTTTAAAAAATAACAATAATGAGGCTATAAGGAGTACCAGTACTGAGTCCATGTGCACGGGTACCAGGTAGTTGAGGTAATAATGAGACTATAAAGAGTACCAGTACTGAGTCAATGTGCAGGGTACCAGGTAGTTGACGTAATAATGAGACTATAAGGAGAACCAGTACTGAGTCAATGTGCAGGGTACCAGGTAGTTGAGGTAATAATGAGACTATAAGGAGTACCAGTACTGAGTCAATGTGCAGGGTACCAGGTAGTTGAGGTAATACTGAGACTATAAGGAGAACCAGTACTGAGTCAATGTGCAGGGGGACCAGGTAGTTGAGGTAATACTGAGACTATAAGGAGTACCAGTACTGAGTCAATGTGCAGGGTACCAGGTAGTTGAGGTAATACTGAGACTATAAGGAGTACCAGTACTGAGTCAATGTGCAGGGGGACCAGGTAGTTGAGGTAATAATGAGACTATAATTGAGATAATATGTACATGTAGGTAGAGGTAAAACTGACTAGACAATCAAGATAGAGATTACCACTCCTCATCCAGGGAGTGCACACACACACAAACTCACACACACACAAAGGGAGGGAGGGAATGTTGTGTTTGTTTAATATTGTTTTAGGACAAAATGATGAGCCTATGGATTATGAAAACAACAACAATAAATGGGAAAATGGGAGGAGAAATGACTAGAGACAGTGTTGTTTAACTCACTGACCATGACCCATGAGTTCTTCTTACCTTTGTTCAGTAGAAAAGTCTCCCTCTCTAAAGTATATAGGAGGATTCATAGACCAGTCACTCTTCATGGACACACAGCTGGGAACAGGGGAGGCTGGTCTCTCCTGCTTGATTGGGCTTCAAAACAACAGAGACAAACATTACATCTCTCATCTAAATATAAGAAGAGTTTCACAAATAGAACTGAGGATAACTAGGATGCTGCTGGAGGAGATGCACGTAGCTAGCTAGCTTACCGAGCTGTACCGACTAGCCAGGGATAACTAGGATGCTATAAACCAGAGGAGATGGCTTACGAGCTGTACCGACTAGCTATAAATAACCAGGATGCTGCTGGTAAAGTAGCTAGCTAGCTTACCGAGCTGTACCGACTAGCTAGGATAACTAGGATGCTGCTGGTAAAGTAGCTAGCTAGCTTACCGAGCTGTACCGACTAGCTAGCAGGTCGTTCGTCTGTCCCTCGTCTCGATGATGATGAATCCGGTGAACCACAAAATGAAACAAGGATTTACTGTCTCTGACCGTAAAGAAAAAAGCTAATTGAAAAATAAACTTTGGTGTAACAAACTCCGTTGTTATTCCCCAAGATCACCTCAGTCCACTCTGCGAGGACTAACCGGACAATAACCTTGTCTGCTAACTGAATGACCATATCATCATGATGTCTAGTGTTAGGTTCTGTACGGGGACGCGGACAGTTCTGTACGGGGATGCGGACAGTTCTGTACGGGGACGCGGACAGTTCTGTACGGGGACGCGGACAGTTCTGTACGGGGACGCGGACAGTTCTGTACGGGGATGAGGACAGTTCTGTACGGGGACGCGGACAGTTCTGTACGGGGACGCGGACAGTTCTGTACGGGGACGCGGACAGTTCTGTACGGGGACGCGGACAGTTCTGTACGGGGACGCGGACAGTTCTGTACGGGGACGCGGACAGTTCTGTACGGGGACGAGGACAGTTCTGTACGGGGACTGGACAGTTCTGTACGGGGACGCGGACAGTTCTGTACGGGACGCGGACAGTTCTGTACGGGACGCTAGGACAGTTCTGTACAGGGGTAGGACAGTTCTGTGCGGGACGAGGACAGTTCTGTACGGGGGACGCGGACAGTTCTGTACGGGGACGCGGACAGTTCTGCTGGGACGAAGACAGTTCTGTACGGGACGCGGACAGTTCTGTACGGGGACGAGGACAGTTCTGTACGGGGACGAGGACAGTTCTGTACGGGGACGAGGACAGTTCTGTACGGGGACGAGGACAGTTCTGTACGGGGACGCGGACAGTTCTGTACGGGGACGCGGACAGTTCCAGAACATGGACATGATCAGTGCAACACAATCAACTAAACCCAGTCTTTACAGTGGGTTACATTGGTAATATTCATTTTTTATTATTATGTTAAACAAACATTTTTAAAAAATTATAACAACATTTCAAGATCAAACATTCCTTTTTTTTATAACAATATTTTGAGATCTGGGACCATATCGCCAAAGTGTCTCAGAGTAGAAAATTGGTCGTATAAGTGCTGAGAATAAAGACATTTTACATTTATGGGTATAAATGACCTAGTTACCTACCCATTACCTAAATTACCTACCCACCTAGTCAGCAGATATTTAGGACACCTCGTGAGCTGTCCTAAGTAGTTAAGAGTTAACAGCAGGTGTCTTGATAATACTATAGAATAATGCAGTGAGTCAGTGGTTCCTGTGCCACATGTAATTGCATTGCAGTAGTTAAAAATAATGTTTTTATATTTCTATGTGATCAACCCATAAATAATATAAACCTACATGCAACAGTTTGTGCTTTTGGCAATGATTTATGTGAAATAATTACGTATAACTGCAGAGCATTTTGTCTTCATTTTGGCAGATTAACTCAGGCTTATTTCTGAAGATTAACTCAGGTTGGAGTTGGAGCTGTGGAACAGGTGGAATTGATCTGACCACTGGAGGGCTGCTGGGTTCACATCCTCAAAACATTAACCTTTTGTTGATCAGAACTCTAGAGGTTCTTCTTCACTGAACCCAAAAATATATATAACTTTTATTGAGTTCATATTTTAAGCAAGTGATAGAAGCCTTTTTGGCTCTATAAGGAACCTTATTTTCTAAACACGTTTTTCTTTTGATGATTTAATTATCTACATCATGTTATTTCAAGTTCTCCCTTTGGACACAACATCATGTTGTTAAAAAATACTCCTAAATTGGGCATGGAAATAAATTGGGCAATTGAAGGCGTCTAGGGCGTAATATGTGTTTGATGAAAATGAATATTGTTGCAACGTTGTAGGCAACATTATAGGTGTAATGATTTTCCTCCTCTTCTTCCGAAGAGGAGAGGCGAAACGGATCAGAGGACCAATACGCGGCGTGGTAATTGTCCATGGTACTTTTTAATACGTTAAGGTACACATGAACAAACTAACAAAAACAAGAAAATGTGAAAACTCAAAAACAGTCCTATCTGGTGCACACACAGAGACAGGAACAATCACCCACAAACACACAGTGAAACCCAGGCCACCTAAGTATGATTCTCAATCAGAGACAACTAATGACACCTGCCTCTGATTGAGAACCATACTAGGCCGAAACATAGAAATTCCCAAAACCTAGACAAACAAACATAGACTGCCCACCCAACTCACGCCCTGACCATATTAACTAAATACAAAACACAGAAAATAAAGGTCAGAACGTGACAATAGGCAAGGAACATGATACCTACTATGCCAAAACTATTTAGAGTTGTTAAACGGGTGTGAAGAGTGTGTTGATATAACGGTAACAACCATCAGAATTGGTTAAAAAAAAATGCATTCCATTATATCAGGCAATAATTAAGAACAAAGTGGTCGTGCAAAGTGGTTTGTAAAAATTCTATCAAATGTCTTACATTGCAACGAGTACAGTCAGGGTGCCGTGGATTGAGAACCCTGCAGTACCTCCACAGACCCCGGATTGAGAACCCCTGCAGTACCTCCACAGACCCCGGATTGAGAACCCCTGCAGTACCTCCCCAGACCCCGGATTGAGAACCCCTGCAGTACCTCCACAGACCCCGGATTGAGAACCCCTGCAGTACCTCCACAGACCCAGGATTGAGAATCCCTGCAGTACCTCCACAGACCCCGGATTGAGAACCCCGGATTGAGATTTAGCAGATGCTCTTATCCAGAGTGATTTACAGTAAGTGCATTCATCTTAAGATAGCTATTTATTTTGGAAATAAACATTATAAATTATTCATTAAATTATCATCTTACCTCTCTTAGCTTTGGTGTCATGTCCCTCAGAGAGATGCATTTTAGAGGCAGGGCCCCCCTCCTCTCTCTTCCCGGAGAGACTCATTTTAGAGCACTGACCCCTAAACAGAGATCCAGCATGTTGGTTGTGATTAACACAGTGACAACTAATTATTGTTCTCATGTATTCATTATCTCTTTGAAAAATAAAACATTTACTACCAGACATAGAAACAGCCAGGTGATTTAATGCATCACATGACCATGTAGTTGTGATATTTCATCTCCATGGTAACTGTCAATAATAATAATAAGTCACTGTTAAGGTAGTTATAGACAGTACAGCAACAATAATAATAATAATAATAATAATAATAAGTCACTGTTTGTTAAGGTAGTTCTAGACAGTACAGTAACAACAAGAATAATAATAATAATAATAATAATAATAATAATAATAATAATAATAATAATAATAATAATAAGTCACTGTTTGTTAAGGTAGTTATAGACAGTACAACAACAATAATAATATTAATAATAATAATAAGTCACTGTTTGTTAAGGTAGTTATAGACAGTACAGCAACAATAATAATAATAATAATAACAATAATAATAATAATAATAATAATAATAATAATAATAACAATTAATAATAATAAAATAATAATAATAATAATAATAAGTCACTGTTTGTTAAGGTAGTTCTAGACAGTACAGCAACAATAATTAATAATAATAACTAATAATAATAATAATAATAATAATAATAATAATAGTTAATAAGTCACTGTTTGTTAAGGTAGTTATAGACAGTACAGCAACAATAATAATAATAATAATTAATAATAATAATAATAATAATAATATAATAATAATAATAATAATAAGTCACTGTTAATTAAGGTAGTTCTAGACATCTACAGCAACAATAATAATAATAATAATAACAATAATAATAATAATAATAATAATAATAATAATAATAATAATAATAATAATAAGTCACTGTTTGTTAAGGTAGTTATAGACAGTACAGCAACAATAATAATAATAATAATAATAATAATAATAATAATAATAATAATAATAATAATAATAATAATAATAATAATAATAATAAGTCACTGTTTGTTAAGGTAGTTCTAGACAGTACAGCAACAATAATAATAATAATAATAACAATAATAATAATAATAATAATAATAATAATAATAATAATAATAATAATAATAATAAGTCACTGTTTGTTAAGGTAGTTATAGACAGTACAGCAACAATAATAATAATAATAATAACAATAATAATAATTAATAATAATAATAATAATAATAACAATAATAATAATAATAATAATAATAATAATAATAATAATAATAATAATAATAAGTCACTGTTTGTTAAGGTAGTTATAGACAGTACAGCAACAATAATAATAATAATAACAATAATAATAATAATAATAATAATAATAATAATAATAATAATAATAATAATAATAATAATAAGTCACTGTTGAAATATAAAACATTTACTAACAGAATTAAGGTAGTTCTAGACAGTACCAACAATAATAATAATAATAATAACAATAATAATAATAATAATAATAATAATAATAATAATAATAATAAATAATAAGTCACTGTTTGTTAAGGTAGTTATAGACAGTACAGCAACAATAATAATAATAATAATAATAATAATAATAATAATAATAATAATAATAATAATAATAATAATAATAATAATAATAATAAGTCACTGTTTGTTAAGGTAGTTATAGACAGTACAGCAACAATAATAATAATAATAATAATAATAATAATAATAATAATAATAATAAGTCACTGTTTGTTAAGGTAGTTATAGACAGTACAGCAACACAAGGCCATGTCTCACAATTATTTGTATTAATCAAAAGTGGCTTTTTATTGTCTTTCAATCTGTTATTTTCTAAACTAATCTGAGAATGTAGACAGAAGGGCTAAAACGGACATTATTGATCTGAGGGGGGAAATTATTGATTTCAGTTTCAACTGTTCTGCCTTATTATTATTCGACCATGCTGGTCATTTATGAACATTTGAACATCTTGGCCATGTTCTGTTATAATCTCCACCCGGCACAGCCAGAAGAGGACTGGCCACCCCACATAGCCTGGTTCCTCTCTAGGTTTCTTCCTAGGTTTTGGCCTTTCTAAGGAGTTTTTCCTAGCCACCGTGCTTCTACACCTGCATTGTTTGCTGTTTGAGGTTTTAGGCTGGGTTTCTGTACAGCACTTTGAGATATCAGCTGATGTACGAAGGGCTTTATAAATACATTTCATTTGATTTGATTGATCCATTCAGAAAGGTTTTTTGCAACAAGTGAGAGATTTTATATTATGTAAAGTAGGCTAGGTTATAATGTATAGTAGTGGGTTGTTAGTGATATGTAGATGTTATATTATGTAAAGTAGGCTAGGTTATAATGTATAGTAGTGGGTTGTTAGTGATATGTAGATGTTATATTATGTAAAGTAGACTAGGTTATAATGTATAGTAGTGGGTTGTTAGTGATATGTAGATGTTATATTATGTAAAGTAGACTAGGTTATAATGTATAGTAGTGGGTTGTTAGTGATATGTAGATGTTATATTATGTAAAGTAGACTAGGTTATAATGTATAGTAGTGGGTTGTTAGTGATATGTAGATGTTATATTATGTAAAGTAGACTAGGTTATAATGTATAGTAGTGGGTTGTTAGTGATATGTAGATGTTATATTATGTAAAGTAGACTAGGTTATAATGTATAGTAGTGGGTTGTTAGTGATATGTAGATGTTATATTATGTAAAGTAGACTAGGTTATAATGTATAGTAGTGGGTTGTTAGTGATATGTAGATGTTATATTATGTAAAGTAGACTAGGTTATAATGTATAGTAGTGGGTTGTTAGTGATATGTTATATTATGTAAAGTAGACTAGGTTATAATGTATAGTAGTGGGTTGTTAGTGATATGTAGATGTTATATTATGTAAAGTAGACTAGGTTATAATGTATAGTAGTGGGTTGTTAGTGATATGTTATATTATGTAAAGTAGACTAGGTTATAATGTATAGTAGTGGGTTGTTAGTGATATGTAGATGTTATATTATGTAAAGTAGACTAGGTTATAATGTATAGTAGTGGGTTGTTAGTGATATGTAGATGTTATATTATGTAAAGTAGACTAGGTTATAATGTATAGTAGTGGGTTGTTAGTGATATGTAGATGTTATATTATGTAAAGTAGACTAGGTTATAATGTATAGTAGTGGGTTGTTAGTGATATGTAGATGTTATATTATGTAAAGTAGACTAGGTTATAATGTATAGTAGTGGGTTGTTAGTGATATGTAGATGTTATATTATGTAAAGTAGACTAGGTTATAATGTATAGTAGTGGGTTGTTAGTGATATGTTATATTATGTAAAGTAGACTAGGTTATAATGTATAGTAGTGGGTTGTTAGTGATATGTTATATTATGTAAAGTAGACTAGGTTATAATGTATAGTAGTAGTGGGTTGTATGTTATATTATGTAAAGTAGTGGGTTGTTAGTGATATGTAGATGTTATATTATGTAAAGTAGACTAGGTTATAATGTATAGTAGTGGGTTGTTAGTGATATGTAGATGTTATATTATGTAAAGTAGACTAGGTTATAATGTATAGTAGTGGGTTGTTAGTGATATGTAGATGTTATATTATGTAAAGTAGACTAGGTTATAATGTATAGTAGTGGGTTGTTAGTGATATGTAGATGTTATATTATGTAAAGTAGACTAGGTTATAATGTATAGTAGTGGGTTGTTAGTGATATGTTAGATGTTATATTATGTAAAGTAGACTAGGTTATAATGTATAGTAGTGGGTTGTTAGTGATATGTAGATGTTATATTATGTAAAGTAGACTAGGTTATAATGTATAGTAGTGGGTTGTTAGTGATATGTTATATTATGTAAAGTAGACTAGGTTATAATGTATAGTAGTGGGTTGTTAGTGATATGTAGATGTTATATTATGTAAAGTAGACTAGGTTATAATGTATAGTAGTGGGTTGTTAGTGATATGTTATATTATGTAAAGTAGACTAGGTTATAATGTATAGTAGTGGGTTGTTAGTGATATGTAGATAGGTTATATTATGTAAAGTAGACTAGGTTATAATGTATAGTAGTGGGTTGTTAGTGATGTAGATGTTATATTATGTAAAGTAGACTAGGTTATAATGTATAGTAGTGGGTTGTTAGTGATATGTTATATTATGTAAAGTAGACTAGGTTATAATGTATAGTAGTGGGTTGTTAGTGATATGTAGATGTTATATTATGTAAAGTAGACTAGGTTATAATGTATAGTAGTGGGTTGTTAGTGATATGTTATATTATGTAAAAGTAGACTAGGTTATAATGTAGTAGTGGGTTGTTAGTGATATGTTATATTATGTAAAGTAGACTAGGTTATAATGTATACTAGCAGTT
>NW_026284273.1:0-1677 GCF_023373465.1 Oncorhynchus keta
TCATGACGTTGGCCTGGGGTAGGTTTATGACAGTCATAAATCACCTCTTCCCCCTTTTCTCTGCTCTAACCTACTGAGGTTACATTTTTTAAAAACCTTGGTTAACATAGAGATTCTGGGAACATCAGAAGGTGGGGGAAATTAACTATGGTATGAACTTTGAACTCTTATTCACGACAGAAGTGTTGAGTTGAGTTAGCTGACCGCAGCTGCAAACGCAGGTTAGAAGGAACAGACAGAGTAAACCCATCTACCACACAACGACGTTACTACAACTTATTCAAGTGACCACCAGAGACATTCTTCAAAGGACAGAGGACTCCGGTTTGGCAACACGGTCTTTCATCTACCACCAACCTACTGAAACGCAGCTCAGAGTAAATATTTATTGCATTTTCCTTTTCCAAATGGGCGGTAATTTAGAATGCATAAGATATTTTATTTACGATAGCACAGCTTCTCCCTGTGTTCCTCAGTCTTCCCGCTCTTTCACTGAACCCAACCCCCATTCTTTGTGTAACCAGCTGTCATATCTGCTCTGGATAAGATACTGTATTTACAACAGCTTCCCGTTTGCTCCTGTCTTCCTGGTCTTTCACTCAAACCCCGCCCCTCTTTCTTTGTGTAACAAGCTGTCATATCTGTTCTGCTCGCATGAGGACGCTTTTCTATGACATAGAGAATTATCCAGGTATAATTAATTCTTTGTGAATTATATGTATGTGAATTCTGTGTGATTAGTTATGTCACACTCTGACGTATTATTTGAGTTGTTTGTTTCTATGTTTTGTTTGGTCAGGTGTGATATGAGTGGGCATTCTATGTTGCATGTCTAGTTAGTCTGTTTCTATGTGTTTTGTCTGATATGGTTCTCAATCAGTGGCAGGTGTTTGTCGTTATCTCTGATTGGGAACCATATTTAGGTAGCCTGTTTTGTATTGTGGTTGGTGGGTTATTGTCTATGTTATGTTGCATGTTTGCACAGAGTTTCAATAGCATCATGTTCGTCTTGTTAGTTAGTTTGTTTGTTTTGTTTGGTGTATTTCGTGTTTTTTCATCAATCGTTAAAGTATGCATTCACACAACTCTGCGCTTTGGTCTACTCAATACGACGATCGTGACAAGTTAGGTATTTAGTACATAAATAATTAAACCCAATTTTGTATTGCTGATTCAAATTGTTAGCCAGGGTTCTTGCAGATAACCAAGAATGTACAACTTTCAGATGAGACTGAAGTAAGATGAAGATTAATGTTGACTGCTATGGATGTAAAATACTACTAGGTCTTTAAGAGTTTATTCGGAAGATAACAGCTCTATAAATATTATTTCATGGTCCCCCGACTCTCTAGTTAATTACATTTACATGATTAGCTCAATCAGTTGATATTAATTACGGATAAATTATTTTATAGAATAGCAGGTCTTATCAATTAATCCGGCAAAAGACACGACAACAGCTGACCCTGGAACTGTCCCTGTATATAGCTACTGACCCTGGAACTGTCCCTGTATATAACTACTGACCCTGGAACTGTCCCTGTATATAACTACTGACCCTGGAACTGTCCCTGTATATAACTACTGACCCTGGAACTGTCCCTGTATATAGCTACTGACCCTGGAACTGTCCCTGTATATAGCTACTGACCCTGGAACTGTCCCTGTATATAACTA
>NW_026284274.1:0-8176 GCF_023373465.1 Oncorhynchus keta
CAATCAGAGGCAGCTGTCAATCGTTGTCCCTGATTGAGAACCATACTTAGGTAGCCTGTTTTCACTCCTTGAGTTGTGGGTGATTATTTTCTGTTGTGTGTCTTCACCAGACAGGACTGTTTCATTGTAGGGTCGTTTTTTCACTTTGTTGTTTTGTATGTCAGTGGTCAGTTTGAGTCATTAAATATTTACATCATGAACACATACCACGCTGCGCTTTGGTCCTCCTCTCTTCCACCACAGACAATCGTTACACTTAGTGTATGTAAACGTCTGACCCACTGGAATTGTGATACAGTGAATTATAAGTGAAATAATCTGTCTGTAAACAATTGTTGGAAAATTACTTGCGCCATGCACAAAGTAGATGTCCTATCCGACTTGCCAAAACAATTTTTTGTTAACGAAATTTGTGGATTGTTGAAAAACTAGTTTCAATGACTCCAACCTAAGTGTATGTAAACGTCCGACTTCAACTGTATGTCATTCTTGCTGGCACCAAAAGTGAAAAAGCGTTGATAGGGGACAGAATGTAGTTGGACCATCAAATCATTGGCATACGTTAGACTTACAGAATTTCCTCTTTGGGTTAGAATATTGAAATTTAATAAAACTTGTTTTTAACTAGGACAAAGGATTTATAACAGACTTTTTCCGAAATAATATAGACACAGCAGATCCTCTTATTGTATAGACACTTTTAAATGTGCCTTCGAGGTCATGCAATTCAATACTCATCTCTAAAACAAAATCACTTTAGGTCAAAAGAGTCCATAGTTAACAAAGGAAATAGAAGGACTAACAGTACAGATAGATAGCAAGAAAAAAAGAAATGTAGGAATTGTAATATATTTTAAAATTAAGCAAACTGCATGCTAACAAAAATTATTTACTGAAACTTGTTACAAATGACGGAGTCACCCATGATTCACCAAGCTATATTTTGAAAGACAAAGCAAAGTACTTTAAGCATATGTTTCTGTCTCCATCTCCACGAACCAAAGTTAATTGTTCTATTAATAGTGTAAAATTAACAGCTGTACAGAAAGACTCGTGTGAAGGCCAAATTACAGAGGAACATTTTGATGCAATTAAAGCTCTTTAAGTCCAGGACAACTCCTGCGCTGAAGGAATACCAGTTGAGGTATACCAAACATTTTTTGCTGTACTCAGATGACTGTTATTAGCATGTTTTAACCACTCATATGAAAATGGCAGATTATCAGATACTTAACAAGAAAGCCTGATTTCATTACTACTGAAACAGGATCCAAGTGGTAAATATAAAGATTCTGTCCATTTAAAAAAAAAATGGAGGCCCTTACACTTCAGTGTCGTTATGCAACAATTCTAGTGAAATGCATAGTGCATAGAATTAAAAAGTATTGTCGGATATTATTCATCCTAATCAGACAGTTTTTTTACATGTATAATACACTGCTCAAAAAAATAAAGGGAACACTAAAATAACACATCCTAGATCTGAATGAATGAAATATTCTTATTAAATACTTTTGTGCTGACAACAAAATCACACAAAAATTATCAATGGAAATCAAATTTATCAACCCATGGAGGTCTGGATTTGGAGTGACACTCAAAATTAAAGTGGAAACCACACTACAGGCTGATCCAACTTTGATGTAATGTCCTTTACAACAAGTCAAAATGAGGCTCAGTAGTGTGTGTGGCCTCCACGTGCCTGTATGACCTCCCTACAACGCCTGGGCATGCTCCTGATGAGGTGGCGGATGGTCTCCTGAGGGATCTCCTCCCAGACCTGGACTAAAGCATCCGCCAACTCCTGGACAGTCTGTGGTGCAACATGGCGTTTGGATGGAGCGAGACATGATGTCCCAGATGTGCTCAATTGGATTCAGGTCTGGGGAATGGGCGGGCCAGTCCATAGCATCAATGCCTTCCTCTTGCAGGAGCTGATACACTCCAGCCACATGAGGTCTAGCATTGTCTTTTGCATTAGGAGGAACCCTGGGCCAACCGCACCAGCATATGGTCTCACAAGGGGTCTGAGGATCTCATCTCGGTACCTAATGGCAGTCAGGCTACCTCTGGCGAGCACATGGAGGGCTGTGCGTCCCCCCAAAGAAATGCCACCACACACCATGACTGTTCATCTTGGCTTTGGTGTCAAAAAACAACCCTTGGTTCCTGCCTGTGCTGGTAAAGATATGAGTCGGGGCTGTCATGACCCTCCTCCTTATCTGGCAGATCGCCGAGAATATGTTCTTAAATTATTCATTTTTTATCTTTATTTAACTAGGCAAGTCAGTTAAGAACAAATTCTTATTTACAATGACGGCCTACACCGCCAAACCCGACGATGCTGGGCCAATTGTGCGTCACCCTATGGGACTCCCAATCAAGGCCGGTTGTGATACAGCCTGGAATCTAACCAGGGTGTCTGTAGTGACGCCCTAGCACTGAGATGCAGTGCTTTAGACCGCTGTGCCACTCGGAAGCCCAAGTTCTTCAAGTTAAGATAGGACACGGTGCCAGACACATGCCGGAACTAACCCTATGAACTATGCCTATGTAACATGTCTGTAACCAGTATATAAGGGAACTAACGTGTCTTCCCCGGTGGAGCTCCTGATCGACATGTGTACTTGGTGCATTGAGTTGGTTGGAACCTCAACAGCGTACTGATAATAAACAATGAATCATTTAAGATTGACTTCGAATGTCCCTGTGTAAGAATATCCACAACAATTGGGAATCACGAATAGGATGATTGATTCTGCCTGAGGAGCTTTCCATTGGTGGTCTGAGAGGAAAACCGGTGGCACATTTTATAAAGCATGGGGGAAATTCCTGTCTGACCAAAAGAGGATGAGACCCGCCCAGACCAGACCCTTACTATGAGCTGCCCAGGAGGAGACACATCATCCGCAAACAATTGAGGGACGGCAACTGATTTCAGTAAGTCAATTTAAATTGATCTGAATAAAATTAAAATAAATGATTAAAAAAAATTATTTAAGGTGAGTAATGCATAAAAAGGTACCCATAGTCTTATAGAGAGAAGGCTATTCACTAGTTGTATGAGAAGACTAGAGTTAGGGCTTAACTGTACCATGGAAAGCCCCGCTGACAGCTGTCTGTAGGCATTTAGAAGAGAAGTGTTTTCGTGGTCTGCAGTCACTACAAATAACACAAGGTGTTTTTGAATACAGGGTGTTATTTACAGTACCAGTCAAAAGTGTGGACACACATACTCATCCAACGGTTTTTCTTTATTTGTACTATTTTCTACATTGTAGAACACATATGTCAGAGTCAAGGCCCGCGGGCCACATCCGGCCCGCGAGAAGGTTTTTACGGCCCCTGGGATGATCTTGATTTATTATTAGAACCGCCCCGCAGACCGCAGCAAGCCGGCAGCCCGCAGATCTTTTACACGCACCAATACTACATTTCCCACAATGCAACGGTGACGCACCGAGCAGTAGGCTGCTTCATTTCAATATTTATTGGCACAGCAGTTGTCAGCATCACAGTAAAATTAACTTTCAGATACCCATCAAAAATGGCAAACGGAAGGTGGACACTGAGAACCGGGGGTTTCAAACAAGGTGGGAGTCGGAGTATTTGTTCACGGAGGTAGCTGGAAAACCTGTGTGTCTTCTGTGTGGAGAAAGTGTGGCGGTACTGAAAGAGTATAATCTGAGACGACATTATGAAACTAACACGCGGACAAAAACAAGAATATGGACATGGAACAAAGGCTACAAAAGGCAGAGGAATTAAAACGAGGCCTCAAATCTCGACAGGCTCTGTTCAAAAAAGCCAAATCACAAGGCCAGGCTGCTGTCAAGGCCAGTTTTATTTTGGCAGAAGAGATCGCTAAATCAGCCCGGCCATTTACGGAGGGGGATTTCATCAAAAACTGCATGATTAAAGTTTGTGACGGTTTGCCCAGAAAAAGGCAACTCTTTTTAAATGTGAGTCTGAGCAGAAACACCATTGCCGAGAGAGTAGACCAGTTGTCCATCAATCTAAAAGAGCAGCTTGTGAAAAAGGGAAAAAGATTTCATTGCATATTCCTTGGCTGTGGATGAGAGCACCGACATTTCTGACATTGCCCAGTTGTCAATTTTCATCCGCGGAGTGGACTCCAGCCTAAGCGTGACAGAGGAGTTTTTGGTTTTACGTCCTATGCATGGCACAACTACGGGGCATGATTTGTATGAAGAGGTGTCAAGATGTGTAAATGAGATGGAGCTGCCTTGGGAAAAACTCGTGGGTTTGACAACCGACGGAGCACCTGCGATGTGTGGACACAGGAGCGGACTGGTGGCGAAGATACGGGAAAAGATGCAAGAGGAAAACGCGACAGGTGAGCTGACAGCTTATCATTGTATCATACACCAGGAAGCGTTGTGCGGTAAAGCCTTGAAAATGGAGCATGTAATGAGCATCATCACGCGCACAGTTAACTTTATCAGAGCCAAAGGTTTGAATCACCGCCAGTTCAAGGCATTTCTGACGGAGTTAGAAACGGAGCATGGTGATTTGCCTTATCACACAGAGGTGCGATGGCTAAGCCAGGGAAAGGTGCTTCAAAGATGTTTCGAGCTTCGTGAGGAGATTTGTCTGTTCTTGGACAGCAAAGGGAAAGACACAACACAACTCCGAGACGAAATGTTTCTGTGTGAAATGGCTTTTCTGTGTGACATTACGAGTCATCTGAATGCAATGAACTTGCAGCTGCAGGGTCGGGATCGTGTCATCTCTGATATGTACAGTACAGTGAAGGCATTTAAAACCAAACTGACTCTGTGGGAGACGCAGATGCGGAAAGAAAATTTGAGCCACTTTCCCAGCTGCCAGACCATGAAAGAGAAGCTCTCTACCAGTGCGTTCCCGAGCGCACAGTTGGCTGATAAAATAGGTATGCTTGCCGCTGACTTTCGACGCCGATTTGCTGACTTTGAAGCACAAAAAAGCAGGTTGGAACTGCTCGGTAACCCATTTGCTGTTGACGTGGAAAGCTCACCACCAAACCTCCAAATGGAGTTGATTGACCTCCAATGCAATGATGCACTGAGGGCAAAATATGCGGCAGTGGGTGCTGCGGAGTTCGCCCGTTTCCTCCCCGACACAATGCCCCAGCTGCGCATCCAGGCTGCTCAAACGTTGTCTATGTTTGGCAGCACATACCTGTGTGAACAACTGTTTTCTTTGATGAACTTGAACAAAACATCACACAGAAGTCGACTTACTGCTGAACACCTCCACTCAATTCTGAGGATTTCCTCAGCTCAGAGCCTTACCCCGAACATTGATGAACTTGTGGAAAAGATGGGACACCACCAAGTATCACCCTCAACCTCAAACAAGTGAACATTACTGTGCAATCACATATTTAGAGTTTTTACTCAGTTCAAGTTTAAAAGTTAAAGTTTAATATTTGTTTTCACTGCATGTTACTTCTCCTTAAACAAAGTGTTGTTTTTGATTAATAGATTTTTGCACTTTATTTTATTGTATTTCAATCCAATTATATTTTAAAAATATTTCAGTTGAGTGGATGATAGAAAATTGCTATTATTGTTTTTTTTTCTTTGAAGTAAATTTAGCCCACTTTTGCTAAAATAGAAAATATAGGCGCCTTGAATACGGTTTCTTTCATTTAATGTTCATGTTATGGGGATTTTTATATAAAGGAAATTTGTCTTTTGTGTCTGTTGAAAATTAAAGATTACTGACAGAGCCATAAGAAAATATTGCTTTATTTATCTGATCATATTGGAATATATTTGTTAGGTTTTCAGTAGGTTCAATTAGGTTCACTAGACTATATGCGTCATTTAAAAAATTTTCAATGAACATTCGAACAGTCCGGCCCTCGGCTTGTAGCTAAATTTTTTATTTGGCCCTCCGTCCATTTGACTTTGACACCCCTGTTGTAGAACAATAGTGAAGACCTCAAAACTATGAAATAACACATATGGAATCTTGTAGTAACCCAGAAAGTGAAACAAATCAAAATATATTTTATAGTTGAGATCCTTCAAAATAACCACCCTTGATGACAGCTTTACACAGTCTTGGCATTCTCTAAACCAGCTTCACCTGGAATTATTTTCCAACAGTCTTGAAGGAGTTTCTACATATGCTGAGCACTTGTTGGCTGCTTTTCATTCACTCTGCGGCCAACTCATCCCAAACCACCTTAATTGGGTTGAGATCAGGTGATTGTGGAGGCCAGGTCATCTGACGCAGCACTCTATCACTCTCCTTGGTCAAATAGCCCTTACACAGCCCGGAGGTGCATTTTGGGTCATTGTCCTGTTGAAAAACAAAAGATAGTCCCACTTAGCGCAAACCAGATGGGATGGCGTATCGCTGCAGAATGCTGTAGTCATGCTGTTTAAGCGTGCCTTGAATTGTATATAAAGATCTGACAGTGTCACCAGCAAAGCACCCCCACACCATCACATCTCCTCCTCCATGCTTCACGGTGGGAACCACACATGCAGAGATCATCCGTTCACCTACTCTGCGTCTCACAAAGACATGGCGGTTGGAATAAATCAAATATTTGGATGCATCAGACAAAAGGAATTATTTCCACCGGTCTAATGTCAATTGCTCATGTTTGTTGGCCCAAGCAAGTCTCTTCTTATAATTGGTGTCCTTCAGTAGTGGTTTCTTTGCAGCAATTGACCATGAAGGCCTGAGTTACACAGTCTCCTCTGAACAGTTGATGTTTAGATGTGTCTGTTACTTGAACTCTGTGAATAATTTATTTGGGCTGCAATTTCTGAACTGTAATGAATTTATCCTCTGCAGCAGAGGTAACTCTGGGTCTTCCTTTCCTGTGGCAGTCTTTGTGAGAGCCAGTAGCACTTGATGGTTTTTGCTATAGCACTTGAAGAAACTTTTAAAGTTCTTGAAATGTTCCGGATTGACTGACCTTCATGTCTTAAAGTAATAATGGACTGTCGTTTCTCTTTGCTTATTTGAGCTGTTCTTGCCGTAATATGGACTTGGTCTTTTATCAAATAGGGCTATCTTCTGTACACCACTTCTACCTTGTCACAACACTATTAGGAATCAAGGTAAGACCAAGTGCAGACTATGTGAAGTAACAATATTTATTGTAACAACAGGGGCAGGCAAACGACAGGTCAAGGCAGACAGGGGTCAGTAATCCAGAGTAGGAGCAAGGTACAGGATGGCAGGCAGGCTCAGGGATGGGCAGAGTAGTCAGGCAGGCGGGTAAAGGGTCAGGACAGGCAAGGGTCAAAACCAGGAGGACGAGAAAAAGAGGGGCTGGGAAAAGACAGGAGCTGACAGGTCGAACACTGGTAAGTTTGACAAACAAAACTAACTGGCACAGACAGAAAGAAAACACAGGTATAAATACCCAGAGGATAAGTGAGGAAGATGGGCACCACCTGGAGGGGTGGAGACAAGCACAAGGACACGGTGAAACAGATCAGGCGTGACAGTACCACCCTCTCTAGGGACGCCACCTGGCATTCCACCTGGGCAGATACCTGGTGGACTGAGGTGCCGGCGATGAAAGTCGGCGATGAGGGCCGGGTCCAAGATATCTTTAGTGGAACCCAGCACTTCTCCTCCGGGTCATAACCTCCCAGTTAACCAGGTCCTGAAACCCCTGCCCCTTAGTCGAACCCTCAAGAGACGTCTCACCGTGTACTCAGGCTGGCCATCAATGACACAGGGGGTGGCCCTAAAAACAGAAGACAAGGGGCAGTCAGACATGGTTTTGACTCTAGCCACTGAAAAGGTAGGAAAAGTACGGAGG
Organism: Oncorhynchus keta; assembly: GCF_023373465.1. Taxonomy (NCBI): domain Eukaryota; kingdom Metazoa; phylum Chordata; class Actinopteri; order Salmoniformes; family Salmonidae; genus Oncorhynchus; species Oncorhynchus keta. Next base: position 7,799 of record NW_026284274.1, read on the forward strand.
GTACGGGGCAACAGAGGACAAACAGCAGAGGGGCTAATAATCTTGGCACGGGGGGAAAGATCTCGGCTTCTGGGGGTGTAGCCGCAGCAACATAGCGACGTGCCAGTTTTTCAGGCTTGACCTTCCTAGATACTGGTCGGGGCTGCGGAGGCTAAAGTGGCCCGGACCTTTGGTAAATATGGAAATTCGGTTCCCTGGGCCTTTGGTAAATATGCTAATTCTTTTTCTGGAAAAAGATGTTGTTAATGTTTTACAGTTACTCCAAATGGAGTGATACATGGTGTATTGATGTTGTTGTTTGTTTTTTATTTGTTTTTGTCAGGCTTCAATAACAAATATCACCAGATTTTGTCTGCTGGATGGTCAGGATTTCTCCCT
>NW_026284275.1:0-725 GCF_023373465.1 Oncorhynchus keta
GTTCCAGTAGGACCCAAACACTTTCTCCTGGCTCTAGTTCCAGTAGGACCCAAACACTTTCTCCTGGCTCTAGTTCCAGTAGGACCCAAACACTTTCTCCTGGCTCTAGTTCCAGTAGGACCCAAACACTTTCTCCTCTCTAGTTCCAGTAGGACCCAAACACTTTCTCCTGGCTCTAGTTCCAGTAGGACCCAAACACTTTCTCCTGGCTCTAGTTCCAGTAGGACCCAAACACTTTCTCCTGGCTCTAGTTCCAGTAGGACCCAAACACTTTCTCCTGGCTCTAGTTCCAGTAGGACCCAAACACTTTCTCCTGGCTCTAGTTCCAGTAGGACCCAAACACTTTCTCCTGGCTCTAGTTCCAGTAGGACCCAAACACTTTCTCCTGGCTCTAGTTCCAGTAGGACCCAAACACTTTCTCCTGGCTCTAGTTCCAGGACCCAAACACTTTCTCCTGGAGTTCCAGTAGGACCAAACACTTTCTCCTGGCTCTAGTTCCAGTAGGACCCAAACACTTTCTCCTGGCTCTAGTTCCAGTAGGACCCAAACACTTTCTCCTGGCTCTAGTTCCAGTAGGACCCAAACACTTTCTCCTGGCTCTAGTTCCAGTAGGACCCAAACACTTTCTCCTGGCTCTAGTTCCAGTAGGACCCAAACACTTTCTCCTGGCTCTAGTTCCAGTAGGACCCAAACACTTTCTCCTGGCTCTAGTTCCAGTAGGACCC
>NW_026284276.1:0-2500 GCF_023373465.1 Oncorhynchus keta
AGGAGGAGGAGAAAGAGGAAGGAAGAGGAGGAGGAGGAGGAGGAGGAGGAGGAGGAAGCTCAGTAAAATCACTACTTGTTTGGTTCTAGATTAAAGCTGTGAAACGTTGAGAAAGAAAACATGTTTAAAAACCCGTTTTTTTTTAAGTTTGACGACACACAATCTGTTCTCCTCGTTCGGCTCTACTCTTTTCTTTTGTACAATACCGAACAACATCATCTAACTACGTTATCTAACTACATCATTTAACTATGTTATCTAACATCTAACTACGTCATCTAACTACATCATCTAACTACATCATCTAACTACATTATCTAACTACATCATCTAACTACATCATCTAACTACGTTATCTAACTACATCATCTAACTACATCATCTAACTACATCATCTAACTACATCATCTAACTACATCATCTAACTACGTTATCTAACTACATCATCTAACTACATAATCTAACTACATCATCTAACTACGTTATCTAACTACGTTATCTAACTACATCATCTAACTACTTTATCTAACTACGTTTACATCGATTTGTTCATTGATTTCCTTAACAGCAGAAAAGGCCATGAATATATACACACAGAAAAACAATTCTGAGATAAATATATATCTAATATATATATATATATATATATATATATATATATATATATGCATCAATTTGACAGAAAATAAAAAAAAATATTATCTTCACTAGCACATTATATTTAGTATTTATATTTTTTCATCACTTGTAATTACAATCTTCACTGTAAAGTTGGCTAGACTAGGCTTGATACAGTATTGTACAGAATCATATTGTGTCCCAAATGAAACCCTGTTCCCTATATGGTGCACTAGCTATTGACCTATGGAGGTGAACCTATGGTCTCTGATCAAAGCACTGCACTACATTGGGAATAGGGTGCCATTTGGGACTACCACAGCAGAAACAGGCGGAATTTCCACCATAGACTTGGATAGACAGCTCTAGCGACACAAAGCCTGTTGTAGCATGGGCAGAGCCCAGGACTTCCACCATTTTGAAGTAGTCAACTGGCTGGGACTTGCTATGGGTTAGAAAAGGATTACCGAATTCCATCCAGGTCAGTAGGACTGATCAGCCAATGAATTATACTATACTAACATTACATAACTGCAGGTGCCAGTAAATCACCAACCTTGTCTTTATACCTGTTCAGACAACACCCTCCAGGGGGGCAGTAAATCACCAACCTTGTCTTTATACCTGTTCAGACAACACCCTCCAGGGGGCAGTACGCACCCTTTCAGTTTGTTCACTGACTCATAGAAAAAGTAGTAGTAGAAACTACTCTAAAATGTAGAAAGACCTCAATGGCGCTGCCCATGCTGTCACAGTATCCTTTATGTAACAGATGTGAAGATGAGCCCTCTATCCAACTCTATGATTTCCACAGACAAGTAAAGTTTGGATCCACTTCCAACTATTTCAAACCATCGATTATCAGCAACCGTTAGTTAGTCAACCACTTCAGAGAACATCAACATTTTTTTTATCAGTTAATGGCTGCATCCCAAATCAAAATATAGCACCCTGTTACCTAAATAGTGCCCTACTTTTGACCAGGGTCCAGTAGTGTACTGTGTACGGAATAGGGTGTCATTTGGGACGCACCCCAATGTGTTGTCAGTTGAACACTGTGAAGAGTAGAGGCATGGTCTCAACCTAGGGACTCAGTCCACTGTACCTGTGTTAGCACCAGTCTGTCAGCACTGAGGCACGACAACCATTCTAGCACCACAGGCACCTGGTAACCCAATACAGCTGGGTTAGGGCACCTGGTAACCCAATACAGCTGGGTTAGGACAGCTGTGTTAGGGCACCTGGTAACATTAAACAACTGGTTTAGAACACCTGGTAACCCAATACAGCTGGGTTAGGACAGCTGTGTTAGGGCACCTGGTAACATTAAACAACTGGTTTAGAACACCTGGTAACCCAATACAGCTATGTTAGGGCACCTGGTAACCCAATACAGCTGGGTTAGGGCACCTGGTAACCCAATACAGCTATGTTAGGGCACCTGGTAACCCAATACAGCTGGGTTAGGACACCTGGCAACCTAAAACAGCTGTGTTAGGACACCTGGTAACCCAATACAGCTGGGTTGGGACACCTGGTAACCCAATACAGCTGGGTTAGGACACCTGGTAACCCAATACAGCTGGGTTAGGACACCTGGTAACCCAATACAGCTAGGTTAGGACACCTGGTAACCCAATACAGCTAGGTTAGGACACCTGGTAACCCAATACAGCTAGGTTAGGACACCTGGTAACCTAAAACAGCTGGGTTAGGACAGCTGGTAACCCAATACAGCTGTGTTAGGGCACCTGGTAACATTAAACAACTGGGTTAGGACACCTGGTAACCCAGTCAGGTTAGGAGGGGCCCATAGGGTTAGAAGGGGCCCATAGGGGGGAGGGGCTCATAGGGAGGAGGGGCCCATAGGGAGGAGAGGCTC
>NW_026284276.1:10000-12500 GCF_023373465.1 Oncorhynchus keta
GAGGGGCTGTGAGAGAGCCAGGTCTGATAAGAGACAGATATAGCACAGAGGAACAGGCCTGAGAGAGAGAGAAAGAGAGAGAGAAGAGGGAGAGAGAGGAGGAGAGAGAGAGGAGGAGAGGAGAGGGGGAGAGGAGAGGGGCTGTGAGAGAGCCAGGTCTGATAAGAGACAGATATAGCACAGAGGAACAGGCCTGAGAGAGAGAGAGAGAGACAGAGAGAGAGAGAGAGAGAGAGAGAGAGAGAGAGGAGGAGAGGAGAGGAGAGGGGGAGAGGAGAGAGGAGAGGGGCTGTGAGAGAGCCAGGTCTGATAAGAGACAGATATAGCACAGAGGAACAGGCCTGAGAGAGAGAGAGAAAGAGAGAGAAGAGGAGAGAGAGGAGGAGAGGAGAGGGGGAGAGGAGAGGGGGAGGGGAGAGAGGAGAGGGGCTGTGAGAGAGCCAGGTCTGATAAGAGACAGATATAGCACAGAGGAACAGGCCTGAGAGAGAGAGAGAGAGAGAGAGAGAGAGAGAGAGAGAGAGAGAGAGAGAGAGAGAGAGAGAGAGAGAGAGAGAGAGAGAGAGAGAGGGTTGGATGGTAAATGTGTTAAGCATGGGTTTAGGTGGAAAATGGCAGCTTCAGAAATCCCCCAAATATTTCCAGCCTTTCCTGGTTCCAGATTTGCCAAGTCAACTCCCATGGTCATTGTCACATGTCATGTTTGACAGTACAATAGTCCAATACTGTACTGGGAAAGGGAACACAATGCAGAAATACAAGTTTGCTGTTGCCTCGGATTTAACATTCATACCACCACAGATCTGGGACCAGTCTCTAGATACAATACAGTCTGTAACTACACCACATTTAGAAACCTCACCACAGATCTGGGACCAGTCTCTAGATACATTACAGTCTGTAGCTACACCACATTTAGAAACCTCACCACAGAGCTGGGACCAGTCTCTAGATACATTACAGTCTGTAGCTACACCACATTTAGAAACCTCACCACAGATCTGGGACCAGTCTCTAGATACATTACAGTCTGTAGCTACACCACATTTAGAAACCTCACCACAGATCTGGGACCAGTCTAGATACATTACAGTCTGTAACTACACCACATTTAGAAACCTCACCACAGATCTGGGACCAGTCTCTAGATACATTACAGTCTGTAGCTACACCACATTTAGAAACCTCACCACAGATCTGGGACCAGTCTCTAGATACATTACAGTCTGTAACTACACCACATTTAGAAACCTCACCACAGATCTGGGACCAGTCTAGATAAATTACAGTCTGTAGCTACACCACATGTAGAAACCTCACCACAGATCTGGGACCAGTCTCTAGATACATTACAGTCTGTAGCTACACCACATTTAGAAACCACACCACAGATCTGGGACCAGTCTCTAGATACATTACAGTCTGTAGCTACACCACATTTAGAAACCTCACCACAGATCTGGGACCAGTCTCTAGATACATTACAGTCTGTAACTACACCACATTTAGAAACCTCACCACAGATCTGGGACCAGTCTAGATAAATTACAGTCTGTAGCTACACCACATTTAGAAACCTCACCACAGATCTGGGACCAGTCTCTAGATACATTACAGTCTGTAGCTACACCACATTTAGAAACCACACCACAGATCTGGGACCAGTCTAGATACATTACAGTCTGTAGCTACACCACATTTAGAAACCTCACCACAGATCTGGGACCAGTCTCTAGATACATTACAGTCTGTAGCTACACCACATTTAGAAACCACACCACAGATCTGGGACCAGTCTCTAGATACATTACAGTCTGTAGCTACACCACATTTAGAAACCTCACCACAGATCTGGGACCAGTCTAGATACATTACAGTCTGTAGCTACACCACATTTAGAAACCTCACCACAGATCTGGGACCAGTCTCTAGATACATTACAGTCTATAGCTACACCACATTTAGAAACCTCACCACAGATCTGGGACCAGTCTCTAGGTACATTACAGTCTGTAGCTACACCACATTTATAAACCTCACCACAGATCTGGGACCAGTCTCTAGATACATTACAGTCTGTAGCTACACCACATTTAGAAACCTCACCACAGATCTGGGACCAGTCTAGATACATTACAGTCTGTAGCTACACCACATTTAGAAACCTCACCACAGATCTGGGACCAGTCTCTAGATACATTATAGTCTGTAGCTACACCACATTTAGAAACCTCACCACAGATCTGGGACCAGTCTCTAGATACATTACAGTCTGTAGCTACACCACATTTAGAAACCACACCACAGATCTGGGACCAGTCTCTAGATACATTACAGTCTGTAGCTACACCACATTTAGAAACCTCACCACAGATCTGGGACCAGTCTCTAGATACATTACAGTCTGTAACTACACCACATTTAGAAACCTCACCACAGATCTGGGACCAGTCTAGATACATTACAGTCTGTAGCTACACCACATTTAGAAATCTCACTT
>NW_026284276.1:17500-19215 GCF_023373465.1 Oncorhynchus keta
GTGTAGTGTCGTGGTGTGGTCTGTAGTGTCGTGGTGTGGTCTGTAGTGTCGTGGTGTGGTGTGTAGTGTCGTGGTGTGGTGTGTAGTATTACCTGATCCCCAGGTGTGTGTCAGGTGTGTTATTCAGGTTTCTGCAGTTATTACCTGATCCCCAGGTGTTTGTCAGGTTTCTGCAGTTATTACCTGATCCCCAGGTGTGTGTCAGGTTTCTGCAGTTATTACCTGATCCCCAGGTGTGTTATTCAGGTTTCTGCAGTTATTACCTGATCCCCAGGTGTGTGTCAGGTTTCTGCAGTTATTACCTGATCCCCAGGTGTGTGTCAGGTTTCTGCAGTTATTACCTGATCCCCAGGTGTGTTATTCAGGTTTCTGCAGTTATTACCTGATCCCCAGGTGTGTGTCAGGTTTCTGCAGTTATTACCTGATCCCCAGGTGTGTGTCAGGTTTCTGCAGTTATTACCTGATCCCCAGGTGTGTGTCAGGTTTCTACAGTTATTACCTGATCCCCAGGTGTGTGTCAGGTTTCTACAGTTATTACCTGATCCCCAGGTGTGTTATTCAGGTTTCTGCAGTTATTACCTGATCCCCAGGTGTGTGTCAGGTTTCTGCAGTTATTACCTGATCCCCAGGTGTGTTATTCAGGTTTCTGCAGTTATTACCTGATCCCCAGGTGTTTGTCAGGTTTCTGCAGTTATTACTGATCCCCAGGTGTGTGTCAGGTTTCTGCAGTTATTACCTGATCCCCAGGTGTGGTATATGAGGTGTTATTCTGGTCTCCTCAAATCAAATGTTATTCGTCACATGCTTGATAAACACCAGGTGTGAACTAACAGTGAAAGGCTGACTGACAGGTCCTTCCCAACAATGCAGAGAGAAAGAACATGAGTAACTATAACTATGTATACACCTGCTCCACTACAGCCCCGTCCATGTGAATGGGGGCTGCTCGGCCCTCTGTTTCCTGTAGTCTACGATCAGCTCCTTTGTCTTGCTGACGTTGAGGGGAGGTTGTTGTCCTGTCACCACACTGCCAGGTCTCTGATCTCCTCCCTAGAGGCTGTTTAATAATCTTCGGTGATCAGGCCTTCCACCTTCGTGTGGTCAGCAAACTTAATGATGGTGTCGGAATTGTGTGTGACCATGCAGTCGTGAGTGAACAGGCAGTACTGGAGGGGACACGCACCCTGAGGGGCCCCGTATTCAAGGTCAGCTTGGCAGATGTGTTGTTGCCTACCCTCAACACCTGGGGCTTCCCGTCCAGGAAGTCCAGGATCCAGTTGCAGAGGGAGGTGTTCAGTCCCAGGGTCCTTAGCTTAATGATGAGCTTGGAGGGCACTATGGTGTTGAACACTGAGCTCTAGTCAATGAATAGCATTCTCGCATACAGTAGGTGTTCCTTTTGGCCAAGTGGGAAAGGACATTGTGAAGTGCAACAGAGATTGCGTCATCTGTGGATCTGTTGGGGCGGTATGCAATTAGAGTGGGTCCAGGTTGTCTGGGATGATGGTGTTGATGTGAGCCATGACTCTCAAGGTATTTTTATGGCTACAGAGTGCTACGGGGAGATAGTCATTTAGACAGCTCCCCATGGAGTTTTTGGGCACAAGGACTATGGTGGTCTGCTTGAAACATGTAGGTGTTACATACTGGGTCAGGGAGAGGATGAAAATGTCAGTGAAGACACTGGCCAGCTGGTCGGCGCATGTTCTGAGTAC
>NW_026284277.1:0-31115 GCF_023373465.1 Oncorhynchus keta
CACCTCCCCATGTCCCCTATTGATTAGAGACAGGTCCTGTCCCACCTCCCCATGTCCCCTATTGATTAGAGACAGGCCCTGTCCACCTCCCCATGTCCCCTATTGATTAGAGACAGGTCCTGTCCCACCTCCCCATGTCCCCTATTGATTAGAGACAGGTCCTGTCCCACCTCCCCATGTCCCCTATTGATTAGAGACAGATCCTGTCCCACCTCCCCATGTCCCCTATTGATTAGAGACAGGTCCTCTATCCCACCTCCCCATGTCCCAGGTCCTGTCCCACCCCCATGTCCCCTATTGATTAGAGACAGATCCTGTCCCCCTCCCCATGTCCCCTATTGATTAGAGACAGGTCCTGTCCCACCTCCCCATGTCCCCTATTGATTAGAGACAGGTCCTGTCCCACCTCCCCATGTCCCCTATTGATTAGAGACAGGTCCTGTCCCACCTCCCCATGTCCCCTATTGATTAGAGACAGGTCCTGCCCCACCTCCCCATGTCCCCTATTGATTAGAGACAGGTCCTGTCCCACCTCCCCATGTCCCCTATTGATTAGAGACAGGTCCTGTCCCACCTCCCCATGTCCCCTATTGATTAGAGACAGGTCCTGTCCCACCTCCCCATGTCCCCTATTGATTAGAGACAGGCCCTGTCCCACCTCCCCATGTCCCCTATTGATTAGAGACAGGCCCTGTCCCACCTCCCCCATGTCCCCCATTGATTAGAGACAGGATCCTGTCCCACCTCCCCATGTCCCCTATTGATTAGAGACAGACTAGGACACCTCCCCACGTCCCCCTAGTGATCAGAGACAGACTGCCACCTCCCCACGTCCCTAGTGATCAGAGACAGACTAGGGACACCTTCCCACGTCCCCTATTGGTTAGAGACAGGCTAGGGACACCTCCACGTCCCCTATTGATTAGAGACAGGCTAGGGACACCTTCCCACGTCCCCTATTGATTAGAGAGAGGCTAGGGACACCTCCCCACGCCCCTATTGATTAGAGACAGGCTAGGGACACCTCCCCATGTCCCCTATTGATTAGAGACAGGTCCCTGTCCCACCTCCCCATGTCCCCTATTGATTAGAGACAGGTCCTGTCCACCTCCCCATGTCCCCTATTGATTAGAGACAGGTCCTGTCCCACCTCCCCATGTCCCCTATTGATTAGGGAGACCTCCCCAGGTCCTGTCCCACCTCCCCATGTCCCCTATTGATTAGAGACAGGTCCTGTCCCACCTCCCCATGTCCCCTATTGATTAGAGACAGGCCCTGTCCCACCTCCCCATGTCCCCTATTGATTAGAGACAGTCCCATCCTGTCCCACCTCCCCATGTCCCCTATTGATTAGAGACAGGCCCTGTCCCACCTCCCCATGTCCCCTATTGATTAGAGACAGGTCCTGTCCCACCTCCCCATGTCCCCTCCCCATTGATTAGAGACAGATCCTGGCTCCCTATTGATTAGAGACAGATCCTGTCCACACTCCCCATGTCCCTATTGATTGAGACAGGTCCTGTCCCACCTCCCCCCTATTGATTAGAGACAGATCCTGTCCCACCTCCCCATGTCCCCTATTGATTAGAGACAGATCCCTGTCCCACCTCCCCATGTCCCCTATTGATTAGAGACAGATCCTGTCCCACCTCCCCATGTCCCCTATTGATTAGAGACAGATCCTGTCCCACCTCCCCATGTCCCCTATTGATTAGAGACAGGTCCTGTCCCACCTCCCCATGTCCCCTATTGATTAGAGACAGGTCCTGTCCCACCTCCCCATGTCCCCCTATTGATTAGAGACAGGTCCTGTCCCACCTCCCCATGTCCCCTATTGATTAGAGACAGGTCCTGTCCCACCTCCCCATGTCCCCTATTGATTAGAGACCCCCTGTCCCACCTCCCCATGTCCCTATTGATTAGAGACAGGTCCTGTCCCACCTCCCCATGTCCCCTATTGATTAGAGACAGGTCCCACCTCCCCATGTCCCCCTATTGATTAGAGACAGGTCCTGTCCCACCTCCCCATGTCCCCTATTGATTAGAGACAGGCCCTGTCCCACCTCCCCATGTCCCCTATTGATTAGAGACAGATCCTGTCCCACCTCCCCATGGCCCTATTGATTAGAGACAGATCCTGTCCCACCTCCCCATGTCCCCTATTGATTAGAGACAGATCCTGTCCCACCTCCCCATGTCCCCTATTGATTAGAGACAGATCCTGTCCCACCTCCCCTATTGATTAGAGACAGGCCCTGTCCCACCTCCCCATGTCCCCTATTGATTAGAGACAGGCCCTGTCCCACCTCCCCATGTCCCCTATTGATTAGAGACAGGCCCTGTCCCACCTCCCCATGTCCCCTATTGATTAGAGACAGGTCCTGTCCCACCTCCCATGTCCCCTATTGATTAGAGACAGGCCCTGTCCCACCTCCCCATGTCCCCTATTGATTAGAGACAGGTCCTGTCCCACCTCCCCATGTCCCCTATTGATTAGAGACAGGTCCTGTCCCACCTCCCCATGTCCCCTATTGATTAGAGACAGGTCCTGTCCCACCTCCCCATGTCCCCTATTGATTAGAGACAGGTCCTGTCCCACCTCCCCATGTCCCCTATTGATTAGAGACAGGTCCTGTCCCACCTCCCCATGTCCCCTATTGATTAGAGACAGATCCTGCCCCACCTCCCCATGTCCCCTATTGATTAGAGACAGGTCCTGTCCCACCTCCCCATGTCCCCTATTGATTAGAGACAGGCCCTGTCCCACCTCCCCATGTCCCCTATTGATTAGAGACAGGTCCTGTCCCACCTCCCCATGTCCCCTATTGATTAGAGACAGATCCTGTCCCACCTCCCCATGTCCCCTATTGATTAGAGACAGGCCCTGTCCCACCTCCCCATCCCCCTATTGATTAGAGACAGGCCCTGTCCCACCTCCCCATGTCCCCTATTGATTAGAGACAGGTCCTGTCCCACCTCCCCATGTCCCTATTGATTAGAGACAGGTCCTGTCCCACCTCCCCATGTCCCCTATTGATTAGAGACAGGCCCTGTCCCACCTCCCCATGTCCCCTATTGATTAGAGGCAGTTCCTGTCCCACCTCCCCCATGTCCCCTATTTAGAGACAGATCCTGTCCCACCTCCCCATGTCCCCTATTGATTAGAGACAGATCCTGTCCCACCTCCCATGTCCCCTATTGATTAGAGACAGATCCTGTCCCACCTCCCCATGTCCCCTATTGATTAGAGACAGATCCTGTCCCACCTCCCCTATTGATTAGAGACAGATCCTGTCCCACCTCCCCATGTCCCCTATTGATTAGAGACAGATCCTGTCCCACCTCCCCATGTCCCCTATTGATTAGAGACAGATCCTGTCCCACCTCCCCATGTCCCCTATTGATTAGAGACAGGCCCTGTCCCACCTCCCCATGTCCCCTATTGATTAGAGACAGGTCCTGTCCCACCTCCCCATGTCCCCTATTGATTAGAGACAGGTCCTGTCCCACCTCCCCATGTCCCCTATTGATTAGAGACAGGTCCTGTCCCACCTCCCCATGTCCCCTATTGATTAGAGACAGGTCCTGTCCCACCTCCCCATGTCCCCTATTGATTAGAGACAGGTCCTGTCCCACCTCCCCATGTCCCCTATTGATTAGAGACAGGTCCTGTCCCACCTCCCCATGTCCCCTATTGATTAGAGACAGGCCCTGTCCCACCTCCCCATGTCCCCTATTGATTAGAGACAGATCCTGTCCCACCTCCCCATGTCCCTATTGATTAGAGACAGATCCTGTCCCACCTCCCCATGTCCCCTATTGATTAGAGACAGATCCTGTCCCACCTCCCCATGTCCCCTATTGATTAGAGACAGGTCCTGTCCCACCTCCCCTATTGATTAGAGACAGGCCCTGTCCCACCTCCCCATGTCCCCTATTGATTAGAGACAGGCCCTGTCCCACCTCCCCATGTCCCCTATTGATTAGAGACAGGCCCTGTCCCACCTCCCCATGTCCCCTATTGATTAGAGACAGGTCCTGTCCCACCTCCCCATGTCCCCTATTGATTAGAGACAGGCCCTGTCCCACCTCCCCATGTCCCCTATTGATTAGAGACAGGTCCTGTCCCACCTCCCCATGTCCCCTATTGATTAGAGACAGGTCCTGTCCCACCTCCCCATGTCCCCTATTGATTAGAGACAGGTCCTGTCCCACCTCCCCATGTCCCCTATTGATTAGAGACAGGTCCTGTCCCACCTCCCCATGTCCCCTATTGATTAGAGGCAGGTCCTGTCCCACCTCCCCATGTCCCCTATTGATTAGAGACAGGTCCTGCCCCACCTCCCCATGTCCCCTATTGATTAGAGACAGATCCTGTCCCACCTCCCCATGTCCCCTATTGATTAGAGACAGGTCCTGTTCCACCTCCCCATGTCCCCTATTGATTAGAGACAGGTCCTGCCCCACCTCCCCATGTCCCCTATTGATTAGAGACAGGTCCTGCCCCACCTCCCCATGTCCCCTATTGATTAGAGACAGATCCTGTCCCACCTCCCCATGTCCCCTATTGATTAGAGACAGGTCCTGTCCCACCTCCCCATGTCCCCTATTGATTAGAGACAGGCCCTGTCCCACCTCCCCATGTCCCCTATTGATTAGAGACAGATCCTGTCCCACCTCCCCACGTCCCCTATTGATTAGAGACAGGTCCTGTCCCACCTCCCCATGTCCCCTATTGATTAGAGACAGGTCCTGTCCCACCTCCCCATGTCCCCTATTGATTAGAGACAGGTCCTGTCCCACCTCCCCATGTCCCCTATTGATTAGAGACAGGCCCTGTCCCACCTCCCCATGTCCCCTATTGATTAGAGACAGATCCTGTCCCACCTCCCCATGTCCCCTATTGATTAGAGACAGGTCCTGTCCCACCTCCCCATGTCCCCTATTGATTAGAGACAGGTCCTGTCCCACCTCCCCATGTCCCCTATTGATTAGAGACAGGCCCTGTCCCACCTCCCCATGTCCCCTATTGATTAGAGACAGGTCCTGTCCCACCTCCCCATGTCCCCTATTGATTAGAGGCAGGTCCTGTCCCACCTCCCCATGTCCCCTATTGATTAGAGACAGATCCTGCCCCACCTCCCCATGTCCCCTATTGATTAGAGACAGATCCTGTCCCACCTCCCCATGTCCCCTATTGATTAGAGACAGGTCCTGTCCCACCTCCCCATGTCCCCTATTGATTAGAGACAGGCCCTGTCCCACCTCCCCATGTCCCCTATTGATTAGAGACAGGTCCTGTCCCACCTCCCCATGTCCCCTATTGGTTAGAGACAGGCTAGGGACACCTCCCTATGTCCCCTATTGATTAGAGACAGACTAGGGACAGCTCCCCTCATCCTCTATTGGTTAGAGACAGGCTAGGGACACCTCCCCACGTCCCCTAGTGATCAGAGACAGACTAGGGACACCTCCCCACATCCCCTATTGGTTAGAGACAGGCTAGGGACAGCTCCCCACGTCCCCTAGTGATCAGAGACAGGCCCTGTTTCACCTCCCCACGTCCCCTAGTGATCAGAGACAGACTAGGGACACTTCCCCACGTCCCCTATTGGTTAGAGACAGGCTAGGGACAGCTCACCACGTCCCCTATTGATTATAGAGAGGCTAGGGACACCTCCCCACGTCCCATATTGATTAGAGACAGGCCCTGTTTCACCTCCCCACGTCCCCTAGTGATCAGAGACAGACTAGGGACAAGGTAGGTTTGGGAAAGCCCCAACGCCGGGGCCCAAAACCCCAGAGGAAGGAAGAGGGTGGACCTGAGGGATTTTAACAAACAATGTTTGGATCACTCCTGCATTCCAACACAAACCCTCTGTGATGATTTGCTCTGGTTGATCCCAGATACACAAGGACAGGTCTCGGTGTGTCAGGGTGTGTTTGTCGGGGTGTGTGTTTGTGTGTGTGTGTTTGTCGGGGTGTGTGTTTGTCGGGGTGTGTGTGTGTGTGTGTGTGTGTGTGTGTGTGTGTGTGTGTGTGTGTGTGTGTGTGTGTGTGTGTGTGTGTGTGTGTGTGTGTGTGTGTGTGTGTGTGTGTGTGTGTGTGTGTGTGTGTGTGTGTGTGTGTGTGTGTGTGTGTTCCCACAGGTGATTTGATCTAGGATGATTTCCAAACTCAAAGCCCCAAACCCTTTTCATTGTTAGACAGGAAGTTCCTCCGCATTCTGAACCATCTTAACTCAAACAATCACCCCCTGCGTTGATGATTCAGACTCAACGGTAAGCATGTGTAGTAGCAGTGTTCAGAACGTACCGAATCTCACTCCACAGCGAGCTTTGAAATGTTACCGATTGAGTCATCCAAGTGGTGTCTTGTTGAAGTCAAAAGTTTACGTACACCTTAGCCATATACATTTAAACTCAGTTGGCCTTGGCATATATAAGTACATCCACAGCATATATAAGCATATATAAGTACATCCACAGGTACACCTCCAATGGACTCTACATTTACATTTACATTTACATTTACAATTAGTTCAATTTGCTTATCAGAAGTTTCTAAAGCCATTACATCATTTTCTGGAATTTTCCAAGCTGTTTAAAGGCACAGTCAACTTAGTGTATGTAAAACTTCTGACCCACTGGAATTGTGATACAGTGAATTATAAGTTAAATAATCAGTCTGTAAACAATTGTTGGAAGAATTACTTGAGTCATGCACAATGTAGATGTCCTAACCAACTTCCCAAAACTATAGTTTGTTGACAAATTTGTGGAGTGGTTGAAAAACAAGTTTTAATGACTCCAACCAAAGTGTATGTAAACTTCCGACTTCAACTGTATTCTATTCTACTGTATTTTATTCAACTGTATTCTATTCTACTGTATTCTATTCAACTGTATTCCATTCTACTGTATTATATTCTACTGCATTATATTCTACTGTATTCTATTCAACTGTATTCTATTCTACTGCATTCTATTCTACTGTACAGAGACATGTAGGGGGGGGGGGGTGCATGACAGGTCCATACAGAGACATGTAGGGGGGGGGGGGTGCATGACAGGTCCATACAGAGACATGTAGGGGGTGCATGACAGGTCCATACAGAGACATGTAGGGGGGTTGCATGACAGGTCCATACAGAGACATGTGGGGGGTAGGGATGGTGCATGACAGGTCCGTACAGAGATATGTAGGGGGGTGCATGACAGGTCCATATAGAGACATGTGGGGGGTAGGGATGGTGCATGACAGGTCCATACAGAGACATGTAGGGGGGTGCATGACAGGTCCATACAGAGACATGTGGGGGGGTAGAGATGGTGCATGACAGGTCCGTACAGAGATATGTAGGGGGGTGCTTGACAGGTCCATACAGAGACATGTATGGGGGGGGGTGCATGACAGGTTCATATAGAGACATGTAGGGGGTGCATAACAGGTCCATACAGAGGCATGTAGGGGGGTGGGGTGCATCACAGGTCCATACAGAGATATTTAGGGGGTGCATGACAGGTCCATACAGAGACATGTAGGGGGGGTGCATGACAGGTCCATACAGAGACATGTAGGGGGGTGCATGACAGGTCCATACAGAGACATGTAGGGGGGGTGCATGACAGGTCCATACAGAGACATGTAGGGGGGGTGCATGACAGGTCCATACAGAGACATGTAGGGGGGTGCATGACAGGTCCATACAGAGACATTTGGGGGGGGGTGCGTGACAGGTCCATACAGAGACATTTAGGGGGGGGTGCATGACAGGTCCATACAGAGACATGTAGGGGGGGGGTGCATGACAGGTCCATACAGAGACATTTAGGGGGGGTGCGTGACAGGTCCATACAGAGACATTTAGGGGGGTGCATGACAGGTCCATACAGAGACATTTAGGGGGGTGCGTGACAGGTCCATACAGAGACATTTAGGGGGGTGCATGACAGGTCCATACAGAGACATTTAGGGGGGGGTGTGGTGCTCAGAGTCTATAAAGGGAACATACAGTATGTTGCCATCTGATATCTGAAAACTCTATCAGATAAAGCTTATCTCAAGGGCCTCTTCCACAGAGGGGGCCCGTTTGGGCTGTTGTAGACCCCTTATCTGTTCACCTGTCTGGTGCAAGTCTGGAAGGGATCAGAGAACGTAGAGCTTGGTTTTCCATCAAACCACTGGGGTATGAGAGAACTGGAGACTGTCCAAGGAGTCTGACCTTTTGTTTTCTATCACACCACTGGGGTATGAGAGAACTGGAGACTGTCCAAGGAGTCTGACCTTTTGTTTTCTATCACACCACTGGGTATGAGAGAACTGGAGACTGTCCAAGGAGTCTGACCTTTTGTTTTCTATCACACCACTGGGTATGAGAGAACTGGAGACTGTCCAAGGAGTCTGACCTTTTGTTTTCTATCACACCACTGGGTATGAGAGAACTGGAGACTGTCCAAGGAGTCTGACCTTTTGTTTTCTATCACACCACTGGGTATGAGAGAACTGGAGACTGTCCAAGGAGTCTGACCTTTTGTTTTCTATCACACCACACCACACCAAGATAACCTAGTGGTTAAGGTAAGGTGGTAGAGATACCATTTATTAAGGTAACCTAGTGGTTAAGGTAAGGTGGTAGAGATACCATTTATTAAGGTAACCTAGTGGTTAAGGTAAGGTGGTAGAGATACCATTTATTAAGGTAACCTAGTGGTTAAGGTAAGGTGGTAGAGATACCATTTATTAAGGTAACCTAGTGGTTAAGGTAAGGTGGTAGAGATACCATTTATTAAGGTAACTTAGTGTATAAGGTAAGGTGGTAGAGATACCATTTATTAAGGTAACCTAGTGGTTAAGGTAACCTAGTGGTTAAGGTAAGGTGGTAGATATACCATTTATTAAGGTAACCTAGTGGTTAAGGTAAGGTGGTAGAGATACCATTTATTTAAGGTAACCTAGTGGAGATACCTGGAAGAAACTGTTCTCTATGATCCCCCTTGATCGTGCGTTCTTCTTCTGTCTCTTACCTAGCAGGGGGAAAAATAGCCGTGCAATGAATTATGGTCATTGTAGTTCATTATCACGTTTTCTGAGCTAAACTATGTAGAACATTGGCCTGATAAACTGCAGCCGGAACGTGAGAAAAAACAACGAATTAAAATAATTTAACTGACAATGTAACTTTTTTTTTTAATTGAAAAAAATAAGCAACATTGAGGTTAATCGCTCAGCGATAGACGTCGATTCAAAATCTTTGGCTGTGGGTGATGGAGGGGGAGCCTCAGCAACAATTATTTGAATAATTCAATGACTGTTTTGTGCACAAAAGTGTTTTATTAGTCATTTATCAGTAATCTGATTTCTCTAATTGTGGTCGTGTAATGAGACCCTGGACGTCAGTTAAACTGCAGTACCGACCCGAGCCTGTAGGAGCAGTGAAGACCGCTCTTACAGACCGGAACCCTGACCTCGACATTACTCCCCCTTCTCTCCTCTGGGCCAAATGGAACACAATGAACAGCACACTATTCCCTATGTAAGTGCACTACTTTTGACATGCCATTCTCAACAGTAGCGCACTGTATAGGGAATAGGGTGCCATTTTGGGACGCGGGCAACAATAGCAGCGTGTGCTCCCTGAAATGATTATTTTCTTGGCAACATCCAGAACAGTCCAGGGAAAACCCCATTGGTCCATGCCAGCTCCCTGCGGGGGAGCAGGCCGAGTAGGTTTGGACTGGGGCTGACGGTACCGTGGGCTACACACACTGGGGCCCCGGGGACGATGACTCATTTCTGGGCCCCATGGGGTTTTGGGAAGTGGACGCAGAGAGAGAGGGGGTGGTGGGGGGCCCTGCAGTGGGGTGGGGGGGGGGGGGGGGTGTCTTGTTTTGCAGCCGGAAGGAATCCCCTAATGGATGTGTCTAATGGATGCAGTTTTTACACTGTCTTGTCTGAGGTGACGAAATTATAGTTCTCAGGACACAGCGGGTGGAGACAAGCTTCTCTACACGCAACTATTCGGTTGTATAAACAAAGAGCTCAACTACGGATTGAATGGAGACTGAAGTGGGTGTCAGGGGGAGGGAGACCTTGTGTGCCCAGACAGATTGTACCCAAGAGTACAAGGACAGAGGGCACAGGGACAATGCCTTCCCAAAAAAGGGACATTTGGTGCAGAGAAAAGTACTGAGGGTTTTACAGTGGTGGAAAGTAACTATCGTCAAAATACCAAGTACGACTTAAGTTGTTTTTTTTGGGGGGGGTATCTGTACTATTTATATTCTTGACAACTTTTACTTTTACTTCACTGCAGAAAGTAATACACTTTTGACTCCAAACATTTTTCCTGACACCCAGAAGTACTCGTTACATTTTGAATGTTTAGCAGGACTGGAAAATGGTCCAATTCACACACTTATTAAGAGAATATCCCTGGTCATCCCTACTGCCTCTGATCTAGAGGACTCACTAAACAGAGAACATCCCTGGTCATCCCTACTGCCTCTGATCTGGAGGACTCACTAAACAGAGAACATCCCTGGTCATCCCTACTGCCTCTGATCTGGAGGACTCACTAAACAGAGAACATCCCTGGTCATCACTACTGCCTCTGATCTGGAGGACTCACTAAACAGAGAACATCCCTGGTCATCCCTACTGCCTCTGATCTGGAGGACTCACTAAACAGAGAACATCCCTGGTCATCCCTACTGCCTCTGATCTGGAGGACTCACTAAACAGAGAACATCCCTGGTCATCCCTACTGCCTCTGATCTGGAGGACTCACTAAACAGAGAACATCCCTGGTCATCCCTACTGCCTCTGATCTGGAGGACTCACTAAACAGAGAACATCCCTGGTCATCCCTACTGCCTCTGATCTGGAGGACTCACTAAACAGAGAACATCCCTGGTCATCCCTACTGCCTCTGATCTGGAGGACTCACTAAACAGAGAACATCCCTGGTCATCCCTACTGCCACTGATCTGGAGGACTCACTAAAGAGAGAACATTCCTGGTCATCCCTACTGCCTCTGATCTGGAGGACTCACTAAACAGAGAACATCCCTGGTCATCCCTACTGCCTCTGATCTGGAGGACTCACTAAACAGAGAACATCCCTGGTCATCCCCACTGCCTCTGATCTGGATGACTCACTAAACAGAGAACATCCCACTAGGTTACCTTAATAAATGATGATGTTACTGACCCCACTAGGAATCAATTTTGCACGCCCAATTTTTCAGTTTTTGATTTGTTAAAAAAGTTTGAAATATCCAATAAATGATGTGTCCCACTTGTTGTTGATTCTTCACAAAAAAAATATAGTTTTATATCTTTATGTTTGAAGCCTGAAATGTGGCAAGAGGTCGCAAAGTTCAAGGGGGCCGAATACTTTCGCAAGGCACTGTATAGTGTGAACTAATGTTGATGACAATCTCCTGAGGGACAGAATGTCACCTTGTCAAGAGGTACTGACCCTTAACCCAACACTGAGCCACCTTGTCAAGAGGTACTGACCCTTAACCCAACACTGAGCCACGTTGTCAAGAGGTACTGACCCTTAACCCAACACTGAGCCACCTAGTCAAGAGGTACTGACACTTAACCCAACACTGAGATACCTAGCCTACTCCTCTTACTCTATTGTGCACCACTGTCCCCTACTCCTCTTACATGGATCTATCGTGCACCAAATCAAATCAAATCTAATTTATTTATATAGCCCTTCGTACATCAGCTGATCTACTCCATCTACTCCTCTTAATCTATCGTGCACCACCGTCCCCTACTCCTCTTAATCTATCGTGCACCACTGCCCCCTACTCCTCTTAATCTATCGTGCACCACTGTCCCCTACTCCTCTTCATCTATAGTGCACCACTGTCCCCTACTCCTCTTAATCTGTCGTGCATCACTGTCCCCTACTCCTCTTAATCTATAGTGCACCACTGTCCCCTACTCCTCTTAATCTATCGTGCACCACCGTCCCCTACTCCTCTTAATCTATCGTGCACCACTGTCCCCTACTCCTCTTAATCTATCGTGCACCACCGTCCCCTACTCCTCTTAATCTAAAGTGCACCACTGTCCCCTACTCCTCTTAATCTATCGTGCACCACCGTCCCCTACTCCTCTTAATCTAAAGTGCACCACTGTCCCCTACTCCTCTTAATCTATCGTGCACCACCGTCCCCTACTCCTCTTAATCTATCGTGCACCACTGCCCCCTACTCCTCTTAATCTATCGTGCACCACTGTCCCCTACTCCTCTTCATCTATAGTGCACCACTGTCCCCTACTCCTCTTAATCTATCGTGCATCACTGTCCCCTACTCCTCTTAATCTATAGTGCACCACTGTCCCCTACTCCTCTTAATCTAAAGTGCACCACTGTCCCCTACTCCTCTTAATCTATCGTGCACCACCGTCCCCTACTCCTCTTAATCTATCGTGCACCACTGTCCCCTACTCCTCTTAATCTATAGTGCACCACTGTCCCCTACTCCTCTTAATCTATCGTGCACCACCGTCCCTACTCCTCTTAATCTATCGTGCACCACTGTCCCCTACTCCTCTTAATCTATCGTGCACCACCGTCCTCTACTCCTCTTACTCTATCGTGCACCACTGTCCCCTACTCCTCTTAATCTATCGTGCATCACTGTCCCCTACTCCTCTTAATCTATCGTGCACCACCGTCCCCTACTCCTCTTAATCTATTGTGCATCACTGTCCCCTACTCCTCTTAATCTATCGTGCATCACTGTCCCCTACTCCTCTTAATCTATCGGGCATCACTGTCCCCTACTCCTCTTAATCTATCGTGCACCACTGTCCCCTCCTCCTCTTAATCTATCGTGCATCACTGTCCCCTCCTCCTCTTAATCTATCGTGCACCACTGTCCCCTCCTCCTCTTAATCTATCGTGCATCACTGTCCCCTACTCCTCTTAATCTATCGTGCACCACTGTCCCCTACTCCTCTTAATCTATCGTGCACCACTGTCCCCTACTCCTCTTAATCTATCGTGCACCACCGTCCCCCACTCCTCTTAATCTATCGTGCACCACCGTCCCCTCCTCCTCTTAATCTATCGTGCACCACTGTCCCCTACTCCTCTCAATCTATCGTGCACCACCGTCCCCTACTCCTCTTAATCTATCCTGCACCACTGTCCCCTACTCCTCTTGATCTATCAGGCACCACTGTCCCCTACTCCTCTTACATGGATCTATCAGGCACCACTGTCCCCTACTCCTCTTAATCTATCGTGCACCACTGTCCCCTACTCCTCTTAATCTATCGTGCACCACCGTCCCCTACTCCTCTTAATCTATCGTGCACCACTGTCCCCTACTCCTCTTAATCTATCGTGCACCACTGTCCCCTACTCCTCTTAATCTATCGTGCACCACTGTCCCCTACTCCTCTTAATCTATCGTGCATCACTGTCCCCTACTCCTCTTAATCTATCGTGCACCACTGTCCCCTACTCCTCTTAATCTATCGTGCATCAATGTCCCCTACTCCTCTTAATCTATCGTGCACCACTGTCCCCTACTCCTCTTAATCTATCGTGCACCACCGTCCCCTACACCTCAATCTATCGGGCACCACTGTCCCCTACTCCTCTTAATCTATCGTGCATCACTGTCCCCTACTCCTCTTAATCTATCGTACCACCGTCCCTACTCCTCTTAATCTATCAGGCACCACTATCCCCTACTCCTCTTAATCTATCGTGCACCACTGTCCCCTACTCCTCTTAATCTATCGTGCACCACCGTCCCCTACTCCTCTTAATCTATCCTGCACCACTGTCCCTACTCCTCTTGATCTATCAGGCACCACTGTCCCCTACTCCTCTTACATGGATCTATCGTGCACCACTGTCCCCTACTCCTCTTAATCTATTGGGCACCACTGTCCCCTACTCCTCTTAATCTATCGTGCATCACTGTCCCCTACTCCTCTTAATCTATCGTGCACCACTGTCCCCTACTCCTCTTAATCTATCGTGCACCACCGTCCCCTACTCCTCTTAATCTATCGTGCACCACCGTCCCCTACTCCTCTTAATCTATCCTGCACCACTGTCCCCTACTCCTCTTGATCTATCAGGCACCACTGTCCCCTACTCCTCTTACATGGATCTATCAGGCACCACTGTCCCCTACTCCTCTTAATCTATCGTGCACCACTGTCCCCTACTCCTCTTAATCTATCGTGCACCACCGTCCCCTACTCCTCTTAATCTATCGTGCACCACCGTCCCCTACTCCTCTTAATCTATCGTGCACCACTGTCCCCTACTCCTCTTAATCTATCGTGCACCACTGTCCCCTACTCCTCTTAATCTATCGTGCACCACTGTCCCCTACTCCTCTTAATCTATCGTGCACCACCGTCCCCTACTCCTCTTAATCTATCGAGCATCACCGTCCCCTACTCCTCTTAATCTATCGTGCATCACTGTCCCCTACTCCTCTTAATCTATCGTGCACCACTGTCCCCTACTCCTCTTAATCTATCGTGCACCACCGTCCCTACTCCTCTTAATCTATCGTGCATCACCGTCCCCTACTCCTCTTAATCTATCGTGCACCACCGTCCCCTACTCCTCTTAATCTATCGTGCATCACTGTCCCCTACTCCTCTTAATCTATCGTGCACCACCGTCCCCTACTCCTCTTAATCTATCGTGCACCACCGTCCCCTACTCCTCTTAATCTATCGTGCACCACTGTCCCCTACTCCTCTTAATCTATCGTGCACCACTGTCCCCTACTCCTCTTAATCTATCGTGCACCACTGTCCCCTACTCCTCTTAATCTATCGTGCACCACTGTCCCCTACTCCTCTTAATCTATCGTGCACCACTGTCCCCTACTCCTCTTAATCTATCGTGCATCACTGTCCCCTACTCCTCTTAATCTATCGTGCATCACTGTCCCCTACTCCTCTTAATCTATCGTGCACCACCGTCCCCTACTCCTCTTAATCTATCGGGCACCACTGTCCCCTACTCCTCTTAATCCATCGTGCACCACTGTCCCCTACTCCTCTTAATCTATCATGCATCACTGTCCCCTACTCCTCTTAATCTATCGTGCATCACTGTCCCTACTCCTCTTAATCTATCCTGCACCACTGTCCCCTACTCCTCTTGATCTATCAGGCACCACTGTCCCCTACTCCTCTTACATGGATCTATCAGGCACCACTGTCCCCTACTCCTCTTAATCTATCGTGCACCACTGTCCCCTACTCCTCTTAATCTATCGTGCACCACCGTCCCCTACTCCTCTTAATCTATCGTGCACCACTGTCCCCTACTCCTCTTAATCTATCGTGCACCACCGTCCCCCTACTCCTCTTAATCTATCGTGCACCACTGTCCCCTACTCCTCTTAATCTATCGTGCATCACTGTCCCCTACTCCTCTTAATCTATCGTGCACCACCGTCCCCTACTCCTCTTAATCTATCGTGCATCAATGTCCCTACTCCTCTTAATCTATCGTGCACCACTGTCCCCTACTCCTCTTAATCTATCGTGCACCACCGTCCCCTACTCCTCTTAATCTATCGTGCACCACTGTCCCCTACTCCTCTTAATCTATCGTGCACCACCGTCCCCTACTCCTCTTAATCTATCGTGCACCACTGTCCCCTACTCCTCTTAATCTATCGTGCATCACTGTCCCCTACTCCTCTTAATCTATCGTGCACCACCGTCCCTACTCCTCTTAATCTATCGTGCATCAATGTCCCCTACTCCTCTTAATCTATCGTGCACCACTGTCCCCTACTCCTCTTAATCTATCGTGCACCACCGTCCCTACACCTCAATCTATCGGGCACCACTGTCCCCTACTCCTCTTAATCTATCGTGCATCACTGTCCCCTACTCCTCTTAATCTATCGTGCACCACCGTCCCTACTCCTCTTAATCTATCGTGCACCACTATCCCCTACTCCTCTTAATCTATCGTGCACCACCGTCCCCTACTCCTCTTAATCTATCGTGCACCACCGTCCCTACTCCTCTTAATCTATCCTGCACCACTGTCCCCTACTCCTCTTGATCTATCAGGCACCACTGTCCCCTACTCCTCTTACATGGATCTATCAGGCACCACTGTCCCCTACTCCTCTTAATCTATCGTGCACCACTGTCCCCTACTCCTCTTAATCTATCGTGCACCACCGTCCCCCACTCCTCTTAATCTATCGTGCACCACCGTCCCCTCCTCCTCTTAATCTATCGTGCACCACTGTCCCCTACTCCTCTTAATCTATCGTGCACCACCGTCCCCCTACTCCTCTTAATCTATCCTGCACCACTGTCCCCTACTCCTCTTGATCTATCAGGCACCACTGTCCCCTACTCCTCTTACATGGATCTATCAGGCACCACTGTCCCCTACTCCTCTTAATCTATCGTGCACCACTGTCCCCTACTCCTCTTAATCTATCGTGCACCACTGTCCCCTACTCCTCTTAATCTATCGTGCACCACCGTCCCCTACTCCTCTTAATCTATCGTGCACCACTGTCCCCTACTCCTCTTAATCTATCGTGCACCACTGTCCCCTACTCCTCTTAATCTATCCTGCACCACTGTCCCCTACTCCTCTTAATCTATCGTGCACCACCGTCCCCTACTCCTCTTAATCTATCGTGCATCACCGTCCCCTACTCCTCTTAATCTATCGTGCATCACTGTCCCCTACTCCTCTTAATCTATCGTGCACCACTGTCCCCTACTCCTCTTAATCTATCGTGCACCACCGTCCCCTACTCCTCTTAATCTATCGTGCACCACCGTCCCCTACTCCTCTTAATCTATCGTGCACCACCGTCCCCTACTCCTCTTAATCTATCGAGCATCACTGTCCCCTACTCCTCTTAATCTATCGTGCACCACCGTCCCCTACTCCTCTTAATCTATCGTGCACCACCGTCCCCTACTCCTCTTAATCTATCGTGCACCACTGTCCCCTACTCCTCTTAATCTATCGTGCACCACTGTCCCCTACTCCTCTTAATCTATCGTGCACCACTGTCCCCTACTCCTCTTAATCTATCGTGCACCACTGTCCCTACTCCTCTTAATCTATCGTGCACCACTGTCCCCTACTCCTCTTAATCTATCGTGCATCACTGTCCCCTACTCCTCTTAATCTATCGTGCATCACTGTCCCCTACTCCTCTTAATCTATCGTGCACCACCGTCCCCTACACCTCTTAATCTATCGGGCACCACTGTCCCCTACTCCTCTTAATCTATCGTGCACCACTGTCCCCTACTCCTCTTAATCTATCGTGCACCACTGTCCCCTACTCCTCTTAATCTATCGTGCACCACTGTCCCCTACTCCTCTTAATCTATCGTGCACCACTGTCCCCTACTCCTCTTAATCTATCGTGCACCACTGTCCCCTACTCCTCTTAATCTATCGTGCACCACCGTCCCCTACTCCTCTTAATCTATCGTGCACCACCGTCCCCTACTCCTCTTAATCTATCGTGCACCACTGTCCCTACTCCTCTTAATCTATCGTGCACCACCGTCCCTACTCCTCTTAATCTATCGTGCACCACTGTCCCCTACTCCTCTTAATCTATCGTGCACCACTGTCCCCTACTCCTCTTAATCTATCGTGCACCACCGTCCCTACTCTTCTTAATCTATCGTGCACCACTGTCCCCTACTCCTCTTAATCTATCGTGCACCACTGTCCCCTACTCTTCTTAATCTATCGTGCACCACTGTCCCCCTACTCCTCTTAATCTATCGTGCATCACTGTCCCCTACTCCTCTTAATCTATCGTGCACCACTGTCCCTACTCCTCTTAATCTATCGTGCACCACTGTCCCCTACTCCTCTTAATCTATCGTGCATCACTGTCCCCTACTCCTCTTAATCTATCGTGCACCACTGTCCCCTACTCCTCTTAATCTATCGTGCACCACCGTCCCCTACTCCTCTTAATCTATCGTGCACCACTGTCCCCTACTCCTCTTAATCTATCGTACCACCGTCCTCTACTCCTCTTAATCTATCGTGCACCACCGTCCCTACTCCTCTTAATCTATCGTGCACCACCGTCCCCTACTCCTCTTAATCTATCGTGCACCACTGTCCCCTACTCCTCTTAATCTATCGTGCACCACCGTCCCCTACTCCTCTTAATCCATCGTGCACCACCGTCCCTACTCCTCTTAATCTATAGTGCACCACCGTCCCCTACTCCTCTTAATCTATCGTGCACCACTGTCCCCTACTCCTCTTAATCTATCGTGCACCACCGTCCCCTACTCCTCTTAATCTATCGTGCACCACTGTCCCCTACTCCTCTTAATCTATCGTGCACCACCGTCCCCTACTCCTCTTAATCTATCGTGCACCACTGTCCCCTACTCCTCTTAATCTATCGTGCACCACCGTCCCCTACTCCTCTTAATCTATCGTGCACCACTGTCCCCTACTCCTCTTAATCTATCGTGCACCACTGTCCCCTACTCCTCTTAATCTATCGTGCACCACCGTCCCCTACTCCTCTTAATCTATCGTGCACCACCGTCCCCTACTCCTCTTCTCACACAACATGGGCATGAGAAAGGAATTCCGTTCTCCCTACATGGAGATCAGCGGTGAGCTGACATGATTTAGACTGCCCCGGGGGGGAACAACGTGTTCCTGTTCCAGACCACTACTACTCTCTGTGTCCCGCTGAGCCCTCTGTAAAAGCGTGTTGTCACGAGAGCTGTGAAGATGCCGCGTTGCTCGCTTTCTCCGCTCAAATGCACTCACTCACTCACTCACTCAATCACTCACTCACTCACTCACTCACTCACTCACTCACTCACTCACTCACTCACTCACTCACTCACTCACTCACTCACTCACTCACTCACTCACTCACTCACTCACTCACTCACTCAATCACTCACTCACTCACTCACTCACTCACTCACTCACTCACTCACTCACTCACTCACTCACTCACTCACTCACTCACTCACTCACTCACTCACTCACTCACTCACTCACACATGGACGCGCGCACGCACGCACATGCACGCACACGCACACGCACGCACACACACACACACACACACGCACACACACACCGCCGGAGCTACAGTAATCAGCTGCCAGACAGCGCAGTGTTTTCTATGTCAGCGAACCTTCCACGCAGCTTCCGCGTTGGGGGATGTACCGTACATTTGGTCTCAGTCTGGTTATTGTTGAATAATGTGCTAGTGGTTAGAGTGGAGGGGCGGCAGGGTAGCCTAGTGGTTAGAGTGGAGGGGCGGCAGGGTAGACTAGTGGTTAGAGTGGAGGGGCGGCAGGGGTAGCCTAGTGGTTAGAGTGGAGGGGCGGCAGGGTAGCCTAGTGGTTAGAGTGGAGGGGCGGCAGGGTAGCCTAGTGGTTAGAGTGGAGGGTTGGCAGGGTAGACTAGTGGTTAGAGTGGAGGGGTGGCAGGGTAGCCTAGTGGTTAGAGTGGAGGGGCGGCAGGGTAGACTAGTGGTTAGAGTGGAGGGCGGCAGGGTAGACTAGTGGTTAGAGTGGAGGGGCGGCAGGGTAGACTATTGGTTAGAGTGGAGGGTTGGCAGGGTAGACTAGTGGTTAGAGTGGAGGGGCGGCAGGGTAGCCTAGTGGTTAGAGTGGAGGGTTGGCAGGGTAGACTAGTGGTTAGAGTGGAGGGGCGGCAGGGCAGCCTAGTGGTTAGAGTGGAGGGGCGGCAGGGTAGCCTATTGGTTAGAGTGGAGGGGCGGCAGGGTAGCCTAGTGGTTAGAGTGGAGGGGCGGCAGGGTAGACTATTGGTTAGAGTGGAGGGGCGGCAGGGTAACCTAGTGGTTAGAGTGGAGGGCGGCAGGGTAGACTATTGGTTAGAGTGGAGGGGCGGCAGGGTAGCCTAGTGGTTAGAGTGGAGGGGCGGCAGGGTAGACTATTGGTTAGAGTGGAGGGGCGGCAGGGTAGTCTAGTGGTTAGAGTGGAGGGCGGCAGGGTAGCCTAGTGGTTAGAGTGGAGGGGCGGCAGGGTAGACTAGTGGTTAGAGTGGAGGGCGGCAGGGTAGCCTAGTGGTTAGAGTGGAGGGGCGGCAGGGTAGCCTAGTGGTTAGAGTGGAGGGGCGGCAGGGTAGCCTAGTGGTTAGAGTGGACGGTTGGCAGGGTAGACTAGTGGTTAGAGTGGAGGGGTGGCAGGGTAGCCTAGTGGTTAGAGTGGAGGGCGGCAGGGTAGACTAGTGGTTAGAGTGGAGGGGCGGCAGGGTAGACTAGTGGTTAGAGTGGAGGGGCGGCAGGAGTAGACTATTGGTTAGAGTGGAGGGTTGGCAGGGTAGACTAGTGGTTAGAGTGGAGGGGCGGCATGGTAGCCTAGTGGTTAGAGTGGAGGGTTGGCAGGGTAGACTAGTGGTTAGAGTGGAGGGCGGCAGGGGTAGCCTAGTGGTTAGAGTGGAGGGGCGGCAGGGTAGCCTATTGGTTAGAGTGGAGGGGCGGCAGGGTAGCCTAGTGGTTAGAGTGGAGGGGCGGCAGGGGTAGACTATTGGTTAGAGTGGAGGGCGGCAGGGTAGCCTAGTGGTTAGAGTGGAGGGGGGCAGGGTAGCCTAGTGGTTAGAGTGGGGGCGGCAGGGTAGCCTAGTGGTTAGAGTGGAGGGCGGCAGGGTAGCCTAGTGGTTAGAGTGGAGGGGCGGCAGGGTAGCCTATTGGTTAGAGTGGAGGGGTGGCAGGGTAACCCAGTGGTTAGAGTGGAGGGTGGCAGGTAACCCAGTGGTTAGAGTGGAGGGCGGCAGGGTAGCCTTGTGGTTTGAGTGGAGGGCGGCAGGGTAGCCTAGTGGTTAGAGTGGAGGGCGGCAGGGTAGCCTAGTGGTTAGAGTGGAGGGGCGGCAGGTGACTAGTGGTTAGAGTGGAGGGCGGCAGGGGTAGCCTTGTGGTTTGAGTGGAGGGGTGGCAGGGTAGCCTTGTGGTTTGAGTGGAGGGGCGGCAGGGTAGCCTAGTGGTTAGAGTGGAGGGGTGGCAGGGTAGCCTCGTGGTTAGAGTGGAGGGCGGCAGGTAGACTAGTGGTTAGAGTGGAGGGGCGGCAGGGTAGCCTAGTGGTTAGAGTGGAGGGGTGGCAGGGTAGCCTAGTGGTTAGAGTGGAGTCCAATTTGTAAGTCGCTCTGGATAAGAGCGTCTGCTAAATGACTTAAATGTAAATGTAGATATTAAGGTAGCCTGTTTTGTGTTGGGTTTTGTTGGGTGGTTGTCTTCTGTCTTCGTGTCTTTGCACCAGATAGGACTGTTTCGGTTTTTCACATTTGTTGTTTTGGTATTTTGTAGTGTTCACGTTTCTGGTCTTTATGAAACAAGTTGAACTCTAACCACGCTGCGCTTTGGTCTGATCCTTCGTCCACAGAAGAAAACCGTTACAGGATATATCTCCACATTGATCTGGTACTTCCTGTATATAGCTCCACATTGATCTGGTACTCCCTGTATATAGCTCCACATTGATCTGGTACTTCCTGTATATAGCTCCACATTGATCTGGTACTTCCTGTATATATCTCCACATTGATCTGGTACTTCCTGTATATATCTCCACATTGATCTGGTACTTCCTGTATATAGCTCCACATTGATCTGGTACTCCCTGTATATATCTCCACATTGATCTGGTACTGGTACTTCCTGTATATACCTCCACATTGATCTGGTACTTCCTGTATATATCTCCACATTGATCTGGTACTTCCTGTATATAGCTCCACATTGATCTGGTACTTCCTGTATATATCTCCACATTGATCTGGTACTCCCTGTATATAGCTCCACATTGATCTGGTACTCCCTGTATATAGCTCCACATTGATCTGATACTCCTGTATATAGCTCCACATTGATCTGGTACTTCCTGTATATATCTCCACATTGATCTGGTACTGATACTCCCTGTATATAGCTCCACATTGATCTGATACTCCTGTATATAGCTTCACATTGATCCGGTACTGATACTCCCTGTATATAGCTTCACATTGATCTGGTACTTCCTGTATGTAGCTCCACATTGATCTGGTACTTCCTGTATGTAGCTTCACATTGATCTGGTACTTCCTGTATGTAGCTCCACATTGATCTGGTACTTCCTGTATGTAGCTCCACATTGATCTGGTACTTCCTGTATATAGCTTCACATTGATCTGGTACTTCCTGTATGTAGCTCCACATTGATCTGGTACTTCCTGTATATAGCTCCACATTGATCTGGTACTTCCTGTATGTAGCTCCACATTGATCTGGTACTTCCTGTATGTAGCTCCACATTGATCTGGTACTTCCTGTATGTAGCTCCACATTGATCTGGTACTTCCTGTATGTAGCTCCACATTGATCTGGTACTTCCTGTATGTAGCTCCACATTGATCTGGTACTTCCTGTATATAGCTCCATTGCTGTGTATTTTATCTTATTCCTCGTGTTGCTATTTCATTTTTTAAACTCTTCATTGTGGCGAAGAGCAAAAGCATGTCACTGTAAAGACACCCGTCGTATTTGGTGCATTTTAACAAATACAAATGGATTTGGATTCAAAGTTTCAAATTCCAGCAGTGCATTTATCATCACGGAGAGGGAGTCGGGCCACGGACCCTTGTTTCCACCACATTCTCCTTTTCCCACAGTTCCTAACACAAGGCTACGCAGCTGTGCCTTGTGTTAACGGCTTTGAGAAGACCAGAGAGGAGGAGGAGGAGGAGGAGGGGAGCGAGGCCATACAAGGACACAGATACGACGCGTTGCCATGGTGAGTTTAAAAAACACACAGACTGGGGTTGTTGTCGATTCAGCTGCTGAGATCTTTAACATTTGACCTTCCCAGGTGTCCCCTTTGACCTCCTAACCCTTAATTGTTGAACGATATGACGAGGCGAGTTAGCTATCACTTCCTGTCACACAGGTGAACTTCCTGTCATTTTCAAACGAACTGTGACGTTTCATTTCGGGCCTTGAAGCACAGGGATGGATGTTCAACATCTGGAAAACAGACTAAACATCTGGACCACAGATAAAGTCTAAGAATGTTTTGAGTCAACGTTTACCCCCCGTTTTCTTAGATATATATACTTAAACATTATTTTGTCCTTCTGTAGCTCAGTTGGTAGTGTGTTCGACTCCCGGGACCACCCATACGTAGAATGTATGCACACATGACTGTAAGTCGCTTTGGATAAAAGCGTCTGCTAAATGGCATATATTATTATTATTATTATTGTCTGTTGAAGTATTTTGTTGACT
This sequence comes from Oncorhynchus keta, assembly GCF_023373465.1. Classification (NCBI taxonomy): domain Eukaryota; kingdom Metazoa; phylum Chordata; class Actinopteri; order Salmoniformes; family Salmonidae; genus Oncorhynchus; species Oncorhynchus keta. Next base: position 23,293 of record NW_026284277.1, read on the forward strand.
GTGAGTGGTGGATTCAGTCCCATATCTCCTGTGTTTGACTGGGGAAGCCTGGATAATGCATCTCTACTAAACCCCCTGTGTCCCAAATACCACCTTATTCCCTTTATAGGGCCCCTCGTTTGACTAATTCTCACCGGGCCTATTTGAGATACGACCATTAGAGAGGGGCGGCAGGGTAGCCTAGTGGTTAGAGTGGAGGGGCGGCAGGGTAGCCTAGTGGTTAGAGTGGAGGGGCGGCAGGGTAGACTAGTGGTTAAAGTGGAGGGGCGGCAGGGTAGACTAGTGGTTAGAGTGGAGGGGCGGCAGGGTAGCATAGTGGTTAGAGTGGAGGGGCGGCAGGGTAGACTAGTGGTTAGAGTGGAGGGCGGCAGGGTAGACTAGTGGTTAGAGTGGAGGGGCGGCAGGGTAGCCTAGTGGTTAGAGTGGAGGGGCGGCAGGGTAGCCTAGTGATTAGAGTGGAGGGTGGCAGGGTAGCCTAGTGGTTAGAGTGGAGGGGCGGCAGGGTAGCCTAGTGATTAGAGTGGAGGGGTGGCAGGGTAGCCTAGTGGTTAGAGTGGAGGGGCGGCAGGGTAGACTAGTGGTTAGAGTGGAGGGGCGGCAGGGTAGACTAGTGGTTAGAGTGGAGGGGCGGCAGGGTAGACTAGTGGTTAGAGTGGAGGGGCGGCAGGGTAGACTAGTGGTTAGAGTGGAGGGGCGGCAGGGTAGCCTAGTGGTTAGAGTGGAGGGGCGGCAGGGTAGCCTAGTGATTAGAGTGGAGGGGTGGCAGGGTAGCCTAGTGGTTAGAGCCTTGGACTAGTAACCGGAAGGTTGCAAGATCAAACCCCCGAGCTGACAAGGTACAAATCTGTCGTTCTTCCTCTGAACAGGCAGTTAACCCACTGTTCCTAGGCCGTCATTGAAAATAAGAATTTGTTCTTAACTGACTTGCCTAGTTAAATAAAGGTAAAATAAAATAAAGGAGAGAGTTTGGTTTTCATCAGTTGTCTCCATCAATCTTCTCCAGCATGGATGAGATCAGAGAGCTGCTCAACACTATGAAGAAGAAACAGAACATGAATCTTCTCCAGCATGGATGAGATCAGAGAGCTGCTCAACACTATGAAGAAGAAACAGAACATGAATCTTCTCCAGCATGGATGAGATCAGAGAGCTGCTCAACACTATGAAGAAGAAACAGAACATGAATCTTCTCCAGCATGGATGAGATCAGAGAGAGCTGCTCAACACTATGAAGAAGAAACAGAACATGAACACAATTTTACATGAATTACAAAGAATGTTCTGAACTATATTTTATACATTTTAGTTTAATTTGTTTAGTTAGTTTTTAATTATTCAGGAAGTCAAATGGATTCCTTTTGTTTTTTATTATTTATAAAAAAAAAATATTTATTTAACCTTTATTTAACCTTTATTTAACCTTTAACCTTTATTTAACCTTTATTTAACCTTTAACCTTTATTTAACCTTTATTTAACCTTTAACCTTTATTTAACCTTTATTTAACCTTTATTTAACTCGGAAAGTCAGTTAATTAAGAACATATTCTCATATACAATGACGACCTACACCGGGCCAAACGCGGACGACGTTGGGCCTATCGTGCGCCGCCCTATGGGACTCCCAATCACACCTGAATGTGATGCAGCCTAGATTCAAACCAGTGAAGAACAAATTCTTATTTACAATGATGGCCTACCCCGGCCAAACCCAGACGATACTGGACAGTCCTCTTCTGGCTGTGCCGGGTGGAGATTATAACAGAACATGGCCAAGATGTTCAAATGTTCATAAATGACCAGCATGGTCAAATAATAATAATCACAGTAGTTGTCGAGGGTGCAACAAGTCAGCACCTCAGGAGTAAATGTCAGTTGGCTGTTCATAGCCGATCATTAAGAGTATCTCTACCGCTCCTGCTGTCTCTAAAGAGTTGAAAATAGCAGGTCTGGGACAGGTAGCACATCCGGTGAACAGGTCAGGGTTCCATAGCCGCAGGCAGAACAGTTGAAACTGGAGCAGCAGCACGGCCAGGTGGACTGGGGACAGCAAGGAGTCATCATGCCAGGTAGTCCCGAGGCATGGTCCTAGGGCTCAGGTCCTCCGAGAGAGAGAGCGAAAGAACTAGAGAGAGCATACTTAAATTCACACAGGACACCGGATAAGACAGGAGAAGTACTCCAGATATAACAAACTGACCCTAGCCCCGCGACACATAAACTACTGCAGCATAAATACTGGAGGCTGAGACAGGAGAATTACTCCAGATATAACAAACTGACCCTAGCCCCGCGACACATAAACTACTGCAGCATAAATATTGTAGGCTGAGACAGGAGGGGTTAGGAGACACTATGGCCCCATCCGATGACACCCTCAGACAGGACCAAACAGGCAGGATATAACCCTACCCACTTTGCCAAAGCACAGCCCCCACACCACTAGAGGGATATCTTCAACCTCCAACTTACCATCCTGAGACAAGGCCGAGTATAGCCCACAAAGATCTCCGCCACGGCACAACCCAAGGGGGGGCGCCGCCCCAGACAGGAAGATCACGTCAGTGACTCAACCCACTCAGGTGACGCACCCCTCCTAGGTGGCATGGAAGAGCACCAGTAAGCCAGCACCAGTAAGCCCCTGTGACCCGGCCAGGCAGCAAGGGAGGTTCGTTGGTTCAGAGCCTTTCCGTTCACATTCACACTCCTGGGCCAGACTACACTCAATCATATGACCCACTGAAGAGATGAGTCTTCAGTAAAGACTTAAAGGTTGAGACCGAGTCTGCGTCTCTCACATGGGTATGCAGACCTTTCCATAAACATGAGGCTCTTTAGGAGAAAGCCCTGCCTCCAGCTGTTTGCTTAGAAATTCTAGGGACAATTAGGAAGCCTGCGTCTTGTGACCGTAGCGTACGTGGAGGTATGTACGGCAGGACCAAATCAGAGAGATAATTAGGAGCAAGCCCATGTAATGCTTTGTAGGTTAGCAGTAAAACCTTGAAATCAGCCCTTGCTTTGACAGGAAGCCAGTGTAGGGAGGCTAGCACTGGAGTAATATGATAAAAAGGATTCTAGCAGCCGTATTTAGCACTAACTGAACTGTTTATTTAGTGCTTTATCCGGGTAGCCGACCTTATTCAATACCTGACCTTATTCAATACCCTTATTCAATACCCTTATTCAATACCCTTATTCAATACCCTTATTCAATACCCTTATTCAATACCCTTATTCAATACCTGACCTTATTCAATGCCCTTATTCAATACCCTTATTCAATACCTGACCTTATTCAATACCCGACCTTATTCAATACCCTTATTCAATACCCTTATTCAATACCTGGCCTTATTCAATACCCTTATTCAATACCCTTATTCAATACCTGGCCTTATTCAATACCCTTATTCAATACCTGACCTTATTCAATACCCTTATTCAATACCCGACCTTATTCAATACCCTTATTCAATACCCTTATTCAATACCCTTATTCAATACCCTTATTCAATACCTGACCTTATTCAATACCTGACCTTATTCAATATTCAATACCTGACCTTATTCAATACCTGACCTTATTCAATACCTTATTGACCTTATTCAATACCTGACCTTATTCAATACCCTTATTCAATACCCTTATTCAATACCTGGCCTTATTCAATACCTTATTCAATACCCTTATTCAATACCTGACCTTATTCAATACCCTTATTCAATACCTGACCTTATTCAATACCCTTATTCAATACCTGACCTTATTCAATACCCTTATTCAATACCCTTATTCAATACCCTTATTCAATACCTGACCTTATTCAATACCCGACCTTATTCAATACCCTTATTCAATACCCGACCTTATTCAATACCCTTATTCAATACCCTTATTCAATACCCTTATTCAATACCCTTATTCAATACCCTTATTCAATACCCGACCTTATTCAATACCCTTATTCAATACCTGACCTTATTCAATACCTGACCTTATTCAATACCCGACCTTATTCAATACCCTTATTCAATACCCTTATTCAATACCCGACCGTATTCAATACCCTTATTCAATACCTGACCTTATTCAATACCCTTATTCAATACCTGACCTTATTCAATACCCGACCTTATTCAATACCCTTATTCAATACCCTTATTCAATACCCTTATTCAATACCTGACCTTATTCAATACCCGACCTTATTCAATACCCTTATTCAATACCCTTATTCAATACCCTTATTCAATACCCTTATTCAATACCCTTATTCAATACCTGACCTTATTCAATACCTGACCTTATTCAATACCCAACCTTATTCAATACCCTTATTCAATACCCTTATTCAATACCCGACCGTATTCAATACCCTTATTCAATATCTGACCTTATTCAATACCCTTATTCAATACCTGACCTTATTCAATACCCTTATTCAATACCTGACCTTATTCAATACCCTTATTCAATACCCTTATTCAATACCCTTATTCAATACCCTTATTCAATACCCTTATTCAATACCCTTATTCAATACCTGACCTTATTCAATACCCTTATTCAATACCCTTATTCAATACCCGACCTTATTCAATACCCTTATTCAATACCTGACCTTATTCAATACCCTTATTCAATACCCTTATTCAATACCTGACCTTATTCAATACCCTTATTCAATACCTGACCTTAATCAATACCTGACCTTATTCAATACCCTTATTGAATACCCTTATTCAATACCCTCATTCAATACCCTTATTCAATACCCTCATTCAATACCTGACCTTATTCAATACCCTCATTCAATACCTGACCTTATTCAATACCTGACCTTATTCAATACCTGACCTTATTCAATACCTGACCTTATTCAATACCCTTATTCAATACCTGACCTTATTCAATACCCTTATTCAATACCTGACCTTAATCAATACCTGACCTTATTCAATACCCTTATTGAATACCCTTATTCAATACCCTCATTCAATACCCTTATTCAATACCCTCATTCAATACCTGACCTTATTCAATACCCTCATTCAATACCTGACCTTATTCAATACCTGACCTTATTCAATACCTGACCTTATTCAATACCCTTATTCAATACCCTTATTCAATACCCTTATTCAATACCCTTATTCAATACCTGACCTTATTCAATACCCTTATTCAATACCCTCATTCAATACCCGACCTTATTCAATACCCTCATTCAATACCTGACCTTATTCAATACCCAACCTTATTCAATACCCTTATTCAATACCCTTATTCAATACCCTTATTCAATACCCGACCGTATTCAATACCCTTATTCAATACCCGACCTTATTCAATACCCTTATTGACCCTTATTCAATACCCAACCTTATTCAATACCCTTATTCAATACCCTTATTCAATACCCTTATTCAATACCGACCGTATTCAATACCCTTATTCAATACCCGACCTTATTCAATACCTGACCTTATTCAATACCCAGCCTCATTCAATACCCTTATTCAATACCCTTATTCAATACCCGAACGTGTTCAATACCACGGCTGTACTATGCTGCCATGTCCTCTATACAGGCTGCCATGTCCTCTATACAGGCTGCCATGTCCTCTATACAGGCTGTACTATGCTGCCATGTCCTCTATACAGGCTGCCATGTCCTCTATACAGGCTTTACCATGCTGCCATGTCCTCTATACAGGCTGTACCATGCTGCCATGTCCTCTATACAGGCTGTACCATGCTGCCGTGTCCTCTATACAGGCTGTACCATGCTGCCATGTCCTCTATACAGGCTGTACCATGCTGCCATGTCCTCTATACAGGCTGTACCGTGCTGCCATGTGCTCTATACAGGCTGTACCATGCTGCCATGTCCTCTATACAGGCTGCCATGTCCTCTATACAGGCTGTACCATGCTGCCATGTCCTCTATACAGGCTGTACCATGCTGCCATGTCCTCTATACAGGCTGTACCATGCTGCCATGTGCTCTATACAGGCTGTACCATGCTGCCATGTCCTCTATACAGGCTGTACCGTGCTGCCATGTCCTCTATACAGGCTGTACCATGCTGCCATGTCCTCTATACAGGCTGTACCATGCTGCCATGTCCTCTATACAGGCTGTACCATGCTGCCATGTCCTCTATACAGGCTGTACCGTGCTGCCATGTCCTCTATACAGGCTGTACCATGCTGCCATGTCCTCTATACAGGCTTCCATGTCCTCTATACAGGCTGTACCATACTGCCATGTCCTCTATACAGGCTGTACCATGCTGCCATGTCCTCTATACAGGCTGTACCATGCTGCCATGTCCTCTATACAGGCTGTACCATGCTGCCATGTCCTCTATACAGGCTGTACCATGCTGCCATGTCCTCTATACAGGCTGCCATGTCCTCTATACAGGCTGTACCATGCTGCCATGTCCTCTATACAGGCTGTACCATGCTGCCATGTCCTCTATACAGGCTGTACCATGCTGCCATGTCCTCTATACAGGCTGTACCGTGCTGCCATGTGCTCTATACAGGCTGTACCATGCTGCCATGTCCTCTATACAGGCTGCCATGTCCTCTATACAGGCTGCCATGTCCTCTATACAGGCTGTACCATGCTGCCATGTCCTCTATACAGGCTGTACCATGCTGCCATGTCCTCTATACAGGCTGTACCATGCTGCCATGTCCTCTATACAGGCTGTACCATGCTGCCATGTCCTCTATACAGGCTGTACCATGCTGCCATGTGCTCTATACAGGCTGTACCATGCTGCCATGTCCTCTATACAGGCTGTACCATGCTGCCATGTCCTCTATACAGGCTGTACCATGCTGCCATGTGCTCTATACAGGCTGTACCATGCTGCCATGTCCTCTATACAGGCTGTACCATGCTGCCATGTCCTCTATACAGGCTGCCATGTCCTCTATACAGGCTGTACCATGCTGCCATGTCCTCTATACAGGCTGTACCATGCTGCCATGTCCTCTATACAGGCTGTACCATGCTGCCATGTCCTCTATACAGGCTGTACAAAGCTGCCATGTCCTCTATACAGACTGCCATGTCCTCTATACAGGCTGCCATGTCCTCTATACAGGCTGTACCATGCTGCCATGTCCTCTATACAGGCTGTACCATGCTGCCATGTCCTCTATACAGGCTGTACCATGCTGCCATGTCCTCTATACAGGCTGTACCATGCTGCCATGTGCTCTATACAGGCTGTACCATGCTGCCATGTCCTCTATACAGGCTGCCATGTGCTCTTCAACCCAGAGCTCTGTCTGCCTGCCTGTCTGTCTGCCTGTCTGCCTGTCTGTCTGTCTGTCTGTCTGTCTGTCTGTCTGTCTGTCTGTCTGTCTGTCTGTCTGTCTGTCTGTCTGTCTGTCTGTCTGTCTGTCTGTGTGTTTCAGGGGGGTGCCTTGTGGACCAGGTCTGGTTGTGATCAACAGATGGTAGATGTGCTTTTACACCTGCATTGTTTGCTGTTTGGGGTTTTAGGCTGGGTTTCTGTACAGCACTTTGAGATATCAGCTGATGTACGAAGGGCTATATAAATAAATTTGATTTGATTTGATTTGATAGTGAGTACGGCCCAGTACATCACCGGGGTCAAGCTTCCTGCCATCCAGGACCTCTATACCAGGCGGTGTCAGAGGAAGGCCCTATAAATGAATTGTCAATGCCTCCAGCCACCTTAATCATAAACTCTCTGCTACCGCACGACAAACGGTACTGGAGTGTGTGTGTGTGTGTGTGTGTGTGTGTGTCTGTGTCTGTGTCTGTGTCTCTGTGT
>NW_026284278.1:0-3673 GCF_023373465.1 Oncorhynchus keta
GGTACAGCATCTGATAGCAATAGCATTAGCACTGGTCTCTCCTCTGGGCCCCTGCCAAGGTACAGCATCTGATAGCAATAGCATTAGCACTGGTCTCTCCTCTGGGCCCCCAGGTACAGCATCTGATAGCAATAGCATTAGCACTGGTCTCTCCTCTGGGCCCCTGCCAAGGTACAGCATCTGATAGCAATAGCATTAGCACTGGCTCTCTCCTCTGGGCCCCTGCCAAGGCTACAGCATCTGATAGCAATTAGCATTAGCACTGAGTCTCTCCTCTGGGCCCGCAGGTACAGCATCTGATAGCAATAGCATTAGCACTGGTCTCTCCTCTGGGCCCCCGGTATAGCATCTGATAGCAATAGCATGTAGCGTTGGTCTCTCCTCTGGGCCCCAGGTACAGCATCTGATAGCAATAGCATTAGCACTGGTCTCTCCTCTGGGCCCCGGGTATAGCATCTGATAGCAATAGCATTAGCACTGGTCTCTCCTCTGGGCCCACAGGTACAGCACGTCTGATAGCAATAGCATTAGCACTGGTCTCCTCTGGGCCCACAGGTACAGCATCTGATAGCAATGGCATTAGCACTGGTCTCTCCTCTGGGCCCTGCCAGAGTGTTACAGCATCTGTTGCCAATGGCATTGGCATTGGTCTCTCCTCTGGGCCTGCCAAAGTACAGCATCTGATAGCAATGGCATTAGCACTGGTCTCTTCTCGGATGTAGCATCTGGGCATTAGCACTGTCTCCAATGTACAGCATCTGATAGCAATAGCATTAGCACTGGTCTCTCCTCTGGGCCCCCGGTATAGCATCTGATAGCAATAGCATTAGCACTGGTCTCTCCTCTGGGCCCACAGGTACAGCATCTGATAGCAATAGCATTAGCATTGGTCTCTCCTCTGGGCCCCCAGGTACAGCATCTGATAGCAATAGCATTAGCACTGGTCTCTCCTATGGGCCCACAGGTACAGCATCTGATAGCAATAGCATTAGCACTGGTCTCTCCTCTGGGCCCCCGGTATAGCATCTGATAGCAATAGCATTAGCACTGGTCTCTCCTCTGGGCCCACAGGTACAGCATCTGATAGCAATAGCATTAGCATTGGTCTCTCCTCTGGGCCCCCAGGTACAGCATCTGATAGCAATAGCATTAGCACTGGTCTCTCCTCTGGGCCCACAGGTACAGCATCTGATAGCAATAGCATTAGCACTGGTCTCTCCTCTGGGCCCCAGGTACAGCATCTGATAGCAATAGCATTAGCACTTAGCATTAGCACTGGTCTCTCCTCTGGGCCCCTGCCAAGGTACAGCATCTGATAGCAATTAGCATTAGCACTGGTCTCTCCTCTGGGCCCACAGGTACAGCATCTGATAGCAATAGCATTAGCACTGGTCTCTCCTATGGGCCCACAGGTACAGCATCTGATAGCAATAGCATTAGCACTGGTCTCCTCTGGGCCCCGGTATAGCATCTGATAGCAATAGCATTAGCACTGGTCTCTCCTCTTGGCCCCTGCCAAGGCCACAGCATCTGATAGCAATAGCATTAGCATTGGTCTCTCCTCTGGGCCCCAGGTACAGCATCTGATAGCAATAGCATTAGCACTGGTCTCCTCTGGGCCCCAGGTACAGCATCTGATAGCAATAGCATTAGCACTTAGCATTAGCACTGGTCTCTCCTCTGGGCCCCTGCCAAGGTACAGCATCTGATAGCAATTAGCATTAGCACTGGTCTCTCCTCTGGGCCCACAGGTACAGCATCTGATAGCAATAGCATTCGCACTGGTCTCTCCTCTGGGCCCCGGTATAGCATCTGATAGCAATAGCATTAGCACTGGTCTCTCCTCTGGGCCCCAGGTACAGCATCTGATAGCAATAGCATTAGCACTGGTCTCTCTCCTCTGGGCCCCTGGTATAGCATCTGATAGCAATAGCATTAGCACTGGTCTCTCCTCTGGGCCCCCAGGTACAGCATCTGATAGCAATAGCATTAGCACTGGTCTCTCCTCTGGGCCCCCAGGTACAGCATCTGATAGCAATAGCATTAGCACTGGTCTCTCCTCTGGGCCCCCGGTATAGCATCTGATAGCAATAGCATAGCATTGTACAGCATCTGATAGCAATAGCATTAGCACTGGTCTCTCCTCTGGGCCCCCACAATGTACAGCATCTGATAGCAATAGCATTAGCACTGGTCTCTCCTCTGGGCCCCCAGGTACAGCATCTGATAGCAATAGCATTAGCACTGGTCTCTCCTCTGGGCCCCCAGGTACAGCATCTGATAGCAATAGTACAGCATCTGATAGCAATAGCGTGCATTGGTCTCTCCTCTGGGCCCCCAGGTACAGCATCTGATAGCAATAGCATTAGCACTGGTCTCTCTCTCTGGGCCCCGGTACAGCATCTGATAGGCAACTTAGCATTAGCACGGTCTCTCCTCTGGGCCCCAGGTACAGCATCTGATAGCAATAGCATTAGCATTGGTCTCTCCTCTGGGCCCCAGGTGCATCTGATGGCAATAGCATTAGCACTGGTCTCTCCTCTGGGCCCCGGTATAGCATCTGATGGCAATAGCATTAGCATTGGTCTCTCCTCTGGGCCCCAGGTACAGCATCTGATAGCAATAGCATTAGCACTGGTCTCCTCTGGGCCCCGGTATAGCATCTGATAGCAATAGCATTAGCACTGGTCTCTCCTCTGGGCCCAAGGTACAGCATCTGATAGCAATAGCATTAGCACTGGTCTCTCCTCTGGGCCCACAGGTACAGCATCTGATAGCAATAGCATTAGCACTGGTCTCTCCTCTGGGCCCACAGGTACAGCATCTGATAGCAATAGCATTAGCACTGGTCTCTCCTCTGGGCCCTGCCAAGGTACAGCATCTGATAGCAATAGCATTAGCATTGGTCTCTCCTCTGGGCCCCTGCCAAGGTACAGCATCTGATAGCAATAGCATTAGCACTGGTCTCTCTTCTGGGCCCCAGGTATAGCATCTGATAGCAATAGCATTAGCACTGGTCTCTCCTCTGGGCCCCCCAGGTACAGCATCTGATAGCAATAGCATTAGCATTGGTCTCTCCTCTGGGCCCAGGTACAGCATCTGATAGCAATAGCCTTAGCACTGGTCTCTCCTCTGGGCCTGCCAGGTACAGCATCTGATAGCAATGGTAGCATTGGTCTCCTCTGGGCCCCGGTACAGCATCTGATAGCAATAGCATTAGCACTGGTCTCTCCTCTGGGCCCACATGTACAGCATCTGATAGCAATAGCATTAGCACTGGTCTCCTCTGGGCCCCTGCCAAGGTACAGCATCTGATAGCAATAGCATTAGCACTGGTCTCTCCTCTGGGCCCCCAGGTACAGCATCTGATAGCAATAGCATTAGCACTGGTCTCTCCTCTGGGCCCACAGGTACAGCATCTGATAACAATGATTAGCATAGCATTAGCACTGGTCTCTCCTCTGGGCCCCCTCCATCTGATAGCAATTAGCATTAGAGCCCCTGGGCCAAGGTACAGCATCTGATAGCAATAGCATTAGCACTGGTCTCTCCTATGGGCCCACAGGTACAGCATCTGATAGCAATAGCATTAGCACTGGTCTCCTCTGGGCCCCGGTATAGCATCTGATAGCAATAGCATTAGCACTGGTCTCTCCTCTTGGCCCCTGCCAAG
>NW_026284279.1:0-5000 GCF_023373465.1 Oncorhynchus keta
AGTAGCATGCTGATTCAGTTGTATTAACTTGTCTCATGTTAATGAATCCACCTATCACTAGCTTGAGGCCTTGTCTCATGTTAATGAATCCACCTATCACTGGCTCAGAGGCCTTGTCTCATATGGTCATGAATCCACCTATCAGAGGAAAATACGCCACAGTAATCCTATAAACAGAACACACCGCAGTCAGACAGTCAGCCAGCCAGCCACCCAGTCAGTCAGCCAGCCAACCAGCCACCAGTCAGACAGCCAGCCAGCACACCCAGTCAGCCAGCCAGCCACCCAGTCAGCCAGCCACCCAGTCAGTCAGCCAGCCACGAAGTCAACAGCCCAGCACCCAGTCAATAGCCACCCAGTCAAGCCAGCCAACCAGCCGCAGTCAGCCAGCCACCCAGTCAGCCAGCCAACCCAGCCACCCAGTCAGCCAGCCAGCCACCCAGTCAGCCAGCTCACCCAGTCAGCCAGCCAACCAGCCACCCAGTCAGCCAGCCAGCCACCCAGTCAGCCAGCCAGCCAACCAGCCACCCAGTCAGCCACCCAGTCAGCCAGCCAGCCACCCAGTCAGCCAGCCACCCAGTCAGCCCAGCCAGCCACCCAGTCAGCCAGCCAGCCACCCAGTCAGCCAGCCAGCCACCCAGTCAGCCAGCCAGCCATACAGTCAGCCAGCCAGCCACCCAGTCAGCCAGCCAACCAGCTTCACCCCGAGTCAGACAAACTCAAAGCGGGACTTTCATCCTCTTAGATGTCACCGCAACAAACCCCAGTGTCAGCACGTCTGCCCTGATAAAAGACTGTTTCCCACGGTAACTCAACATTCATCAACAGGATCTGTAAGTGATGTGTGACTGGGATCCTGAAGTATACCTGAGACACCAAAAAACTACTTCAGATGAATCTAACAACACAGGACCACTAAATCATCATGATGATGAGGTCCCAGAGTGTAGACAGGGTGTGGTTCTGGCCTGGGCCCATCTGAAATGTGAGGGTCCTAGAGCTGAGACAGGGTGTGGTTCTGGCCTGGGCCCATCTAAATGTGAGGGGTCCTAGAGCTGAGACAGGGTGGGGTTCTGGCCTGGGCCCAGCATCTAAATGTGGAGGGTCCTAGAGCTGAGACAGGGGTGGGTTCAACCTGGCCTCTAAATGTGAGGGTCCTAGAGCTGAGACAGGGTGTGGTTCTGGCCTGGGACATCTAAATGTGAGGGTCATAGAGCTGAGACAGGGTGTGGTTCTGGCCTGGGCCATCTAAATGTGAGGTCCTAGAGCTGAGAGGGGTGTGGTTCTGGCCTGGGCCCATCTATGTGAGGGTCCTAGAGCTGAGACAGGGGTGTGGTTCTGGCCTAGGCCCAGCTCTAAATGTGAGGGTCCTAGAGCTGAGACATGGTGGGGTTCTGGGCCTGGGCCCATCAAATGTGAGGGTCCAGAACTGAGACATGGTGGGAGGTTCTGGCCTGGGCCCATCTAAATGTGAGGGTCCTAGAACTGAGACAGGGATGTGGCAGAGCAGGTGACCTGGTGGTTGGCCTCCTGAAAGATACAGTCTCCACATGGGTTGTGTTTCAGTCTCCACACGGGTTGTGTTTCAGTCTCCACACGGGTTGTGTTTCAGTCTCCACACGGGTTGTGTTAGTCTCCACACGGGTTGTGTTTCAGTCTCCCACGGGTTTGACCACATGGGCCCTGTTAAAACATAACGCTCTGTGTTTCAACCCCACAGACTAGTTTCTCAGAGGAGGTTCCAGACTCTCAACCCTTGACCATGGCCCTGTTAAAACATAACGACTCTAACCCCACATGGACTAGTCATCTCAGAGGAGGTCCAGACTCTCAACCCCACATGGACTAGTGATCTCAGAGGAGGTCCAGACTCTCAACCCCACGTGGACTAGTCATCTCAGAGGTCCAGACTCTCAACCCCACATGGACTAGTCATCTCAGAGGAGGTCCAGATTCTCAACCCCACATGGACTAGTCATCTCAGAGAGGTCCAGACTCTCAACCCCACATGGACTAGTCATCTCAGAGGTCCAGACTCTCAACCCCACGTGAACTAGTCATCTCAGAGAGGTCCAGACTCTCAACCCACATGGACTAGTCATCTCAGAGGAGGTCCAGACTCTCAACCCCACATGGACTAGTCATCTCAGAGGAGGTCTAGACTCTCAACCCCACATGGACTAGTCATCCCAGAGGAGGTCCAGACTCTCAACCCCACATGAACTAGTCATCTCAGAGGTCCAGACTCTCAACCCCACGTGGACTAGTCATCCCAGAGGAGGTCCAGATTCTCAACCCCACGTGGACTAGTCATCTCAGAGGTCCAGACTCTCAACCCCACATGGACTAGTCATCTCAGAGGAGGTCCAGACTCTCAACCCCACATGGACTAGTCATCTCAGAGGTCCAGACTCTCAACCCCACATGGACTAGTCATCCCAGAGGAGGTCCAGACTCTCAACCCCACATGGACTAGTCATCTCAGAGGAGGTCCAGACTCTCAACCCCACATGGACTAGTCATCTCAGAGGAGGTCCAGACTCTCAACCCCACATGGACTAGTCATCTCAGAGAGGTCCAGACTCTCAACCCCACGTGGACTAGTCATCTCAGAGGAGGTCCAGACTCTCAACCCCACATGGACTAGTCATCTCAGAGGTCCAGACTCTCAACCCCACATGGACTAGTCATCTCAGAGGTCCAGACTCTCAACCCCACATGGACTAGTCATCTCAGAGGTCCAGACTCTCAACCCCACATGGACTAGTCATCTCAGAGGTCCAGACTCTCAACCCCACATGGACTAGTCATCTCAGAGGAGGTCCAGACTCTCAACCCCACATGGACTAGTCATCTCAGAGGAGGTCCAGACTCTCAACCCCACGTGGACTAGTCATCTCAGAGGTCCAGACTCTCAACCCCCATGGACTAGTCATCTCAGAGGTCCAGACTCTCAACCCCACATGGACTAGTCATCTCAGAGGAGGTCCAGACTCTCAACCCCACGTGGACTAGTCATCTCAGAGGTCCAGACTCTCAACCCCACATGGACTAGTCATCTCAGAGGAGGTCCAGACTCTCAACCCCACGTGGACTAGTCATCTCAGAGGTCCAGACTCTCAACCCCACATGGACTAGTCATCTCAGAGGAGGTCCAGACTCTCAACCCCACATGGACTAGTCATCTCAGAGGAGGTCCAGACTCTCAACCCCACATGGACTAGTCATCTCAGAGGAGGTCCAGACTCTCAACCCCACGTGGACTAGTCATCTCAGAGGAGGTCCAGACTCTCAACCCCACGTGGACTAGTCATCTCAGAGGAGCTCCAGGCTCCAGATTTACTGTCTCCACCTGGACAGGGATCTTCTGCTTTCTCCAAAAACAGCCTCAATGTGACACTTTAAAACAGAGCAGACCCATTCTGCTGTCAATCAACATAGTTCCTTCCTTCCTCACCTCCCATTACCCCTCTCTCTCATTTACCCCCCCCTCTCTCCCTCTACATTGATGTCCTTTTCAAACAGGCCTTCTATCCAACGCTCTCCAGCATGTTCTCCTCTAAAACACTTTCTCCCCCCTCTCTCTCCAGGGGCAGTAATAGTTACTGTAATGACTCTTAATCACTTCCCTGGCCGTGAGGCTTGACTGACAGAGTCTCTCTCTCTCCCTCAGACCTCTCCCCCAACCACTGGTTATATATCTCTCCCCCCCAGACCTCCCTCTCACCCCTGAGGCTTAGACTGACTACCTCACTGAGTGTGTGAGTGGGAGTTCCTCTGTATTCATGCATCCCTCTCATCCTCTCCCTCTCATCCTCTCCCTCACAACTCCAGCTCCCTCTCATCCTCTCCCTCACACAGCTCCCTCTCATCCTCTCCCTCACACAGCTCCAGTTCCCTCTCATCCTCTCCCTCACAACTCCAGCTCCCTCTCATCCTCTCCCTCACACAGCTCCAGTTCCCTCTCATCCTCTCCCTCACACAGCTCCAGTTCCCTCTCATCCTCTCCCTCACAACTCCAGCTCCCTCTCATCCTCTCCCTCACACAGCTCCCTCTCATCCTCTCCCTCACACAGCACCAGCTCCCTCTCCCTCCCACAGCTCCCTCTCTCCCACAACTCCAGCTCCCTCATCCTCTCTCTCCCACAGCTCCAGCTCCCTCTCATCCTCTCTCACTCTCCCACAGCTCCAGCTCCCTCTCTCCCACAGCTCCAGCTCCCTCTCACCCATCTCTCTCTCCCACAGCTCCAGCTCCCCATCCCTCTCATCCCCTCTCATCCCCTCCCACAGCTCCAGCTCCCTCTCATCCCTCTCCCTCCCACAGCTCCAGCTCCCCCTCTCACCCTCTCTCCCTCCCACAGCTCCAGCTCCCTCTCATCCCTCTCTCTCCCACAGCTCCAGCTCCCTCTCATCCCTCTCTCTCTCCCACAGCTCCAGCTCCCTCTCATCCTCTCTCTCTCCCACAGCTCCAGCTAACTCTCATCCTCTCTCCCACAGCTCCCTCTCATCCCCTCTCTCCCATAGCTCCAACTCCCTCTCATCCTCTCTCACACAGCTCCCTCTCATCCCTCTCTCTCCCACAGCTCCCTCTCATCTCTCTCTCTCACACAGTCCCTCTCATCTCTCTCTCCCATAGCTCCAACTCCCTCTCATCCCTCTCTCTCACACAGCTCCTCTCATCCCTCTCTCTCCCATAGCTCCAGCTCCCTCTCATCCATCTCTATCATCCCACTCTCCCACAGCTCCCCCCTCTCTCCCACAGCTCCAGCTCCCTATCATCCCTCTCTCTCTCCCACAGCTCCCTCATCCATCTCTCCCACAGCTCCCTCTCTCTCCCACAGCTCCTCTCTCTCTCTCCCAGCTCCCTCTCTCTCCCAGCTCCCTCTCTCTCCCACAGCTCCCTCTCTCTCCCACAGCTCCCTCTCTCTCTCCCAGCTCCCTCTCTCTACCACAGCTCCCTCATCCTCTCTCCCAGCTCCCTCTCTCTCTAGCTCTCTCTC
>NW_026284279.1:17500-30000 GCF_023373465.1 Oncorhynchus keta
AGGACAGGTGTAGCGGGACAGGTGTTGGGGTAGAGAGGACTGGTGTAGCGGGACAGGTGTTGGGGTAGAGAGGACAGGTGAAGGACAGGTGTTGGGGTAGAGAGGACTGGTGTAGCGGGACAGGTGTTGGGGTAGAGAGGACAGGTGTAGCGGGACAGGTGTTGGGGTAGAGAGGACTGGTGTAGCGGGACAGGTGTTGGGGTAGAGAGGACTGGTGTGTAGCGGGACAGGTGTTGGGGTAGAGAGGACTGGTGTAGCGGGACAGGTGTTGGGGTAGAGAGGACTGGTGTAGCGGGACAGGTGTTGGGGTAGAGAGGACTGGTGTAGCGGGACAGGTGTTGGGGTAGAGAGGACTGGTGTAAGCGGGACAGGTGTTGGGGTGACTGGTGTAGCGGGACAGGTGTTGGGGTAGAGAGGACTGGTGTAGCGGGACAGGTGTTGGGGTAGAGAGGACTGGTGTAGCGGGACAGGTGTTGGGGTAGAGAGGACTGGTGTAGCGGGACAGGTGTTGGGGTAGAGAGGACTGGTGTAGCGGGACAGGTGTTGGGGTAGAGAGGACTGGTGTAGCGGGACAGGTGTTGGGGTAGAGAGGACTGGTGTAGCGGGACAGGTGTTGGGGTAGAGAGGACTGGTGTAGCGGGACAGGTGTTGGGGTAGAGAGGACTGGTGTAGCGGGACAGGTGTTGGGGTAGAGAGGACTGGTGTAGCGGGACAGGTGTTGGGGTAGAGAGGACTGGTGTTGGGGTAGAGAGGACAGGTGTAGCGGGACAGGTGTTGGGGTAGAGAGGACTGGTGTAGCGGGACAGGTGTTGGGGTAGAGAGGACTGGTGTAGCGGGACAGGTGTTGGGGTAGAGAGGACTGGTGTAGCGGGACAGGTGTTGGGGTAGAGAGGACTGGTGTAGCGGGACAGGTGTTGGGGTAGAGAGGACTGGTGTAGCGGGACAGGTGTTGGGGGTAGAGAGGACAGGGTGTAGGACGGGACAGGTGTTGGGGTAGAGAGGACTGGTGTAGCGGGACAGGTGTTGGGGTAGAGAGGACTGGTGTAGCGGGACAGGTGTTAGAGAGGGGTAGAGAGGACTGGTGTTGGGGACAGGTGTTGGGGTAGAGAGGACTGGTGTAGCGGGACAGGTGTTGGGGTAGAGAGGACTGGTGACAGGTGTTGGGGGGTAGAGAGGACTGGGTAGCGGGACAGGTGTTGGGGTAGAGAGGACTGGTGTAGCGGGACAGGTGTTGGGGTAGAGAGGACTGGTGTAGCGGGACAGGTGTTGGGGTAGAGAGGACTGGTGTAGCGGGACAGGTGTTGGGGTAGAGAGGACTGGTGTAGCGGGACAGGTGTTGGGGTAGAGAGGAGGACTGGTGTAGCGGGACAGGTGTTGGGGTAGAGAGGACTGGTGTAGCGGGACAGGTGTTGGGGTAGAGAGGACTGGTGTAGCGGGACAGGTGTTGGGGTAGAGAGGACTGGTGTAGCGGGACAGGTGTTGGGGTAGAGAGGAGAGAGGACAGGTGTTGGGGTAGAGAGGACTGGCGGGACAGGTGTTGGGGTAGAGGACTGGTGTAAGGGACAGGTGTTGGGGTAGAGAGGACTGGTGTAGCGGGACAGGTGTTGGGGTAGAGAGGACAGGTGTAGCGGTAGGAGGTTGGGGTAGAGAGGGTGTAGACAGGTGTAGAGAGGACAGGTGTAGACGGTAGAGAGGACAGGTGTAGCGGTAGAGAGGAGAGAGGACAGGTGTAGTGGTAGAGAGGACAGGTGTAGTGGTAGAGAAGACTGGTGTAGCGGAGAGGACAGGTGTAGCAGGGTAGAGAGGACAGGACAGGTGTAGAGAGGACAGGTGTAGAGAGGACAGGTGTAGTAGAGAGGACAGGTGTAGAGAGGACAGGTGTAGTAGAGAGGACAGGTGTAGAGAGGACAGGGTGTAGGGGAGAGAGGACAGGTGTAGAGAGGACAGGTGTAGGACAGGACAGGTGTAGAGAGGACAGGTGTAGGGGACAGGTGTAGAGAGGACAGGGTGTAGAGAGGACAGGTGTAGACAGGGTAGAGAGGACAGGTGTAGAGAGGACAGGTGGAGAGAGGATAGGTGTAGAGAGGACAGGTGTAGACAGGTGTAGAGAGGACAGGAGTAGCGGGGACAGGTGTAGAGAGGACAGGTGTAGAGGACAGGGTAGAGGTAGAGAGGACAGGTGTAGAGAGGACAGGAGAGCGGGGACAGGTAGAGAGGACAGGACAGGTGTAGAGAGGACAGGTGTAGCGGTAGAGAGGACAGGTGTAGAGAGGACAGGTGTAGAGGGACAGGAGGACAGGTGTAGAGAGGAGGTGGAGGACAGGTGTAGAGAGGGGACACACACGGATAAAACCAGAAATCACAATCTTTACCACTTTTCAATATCCCTACAAATATATATATTTTCTAAAGTAATTGTGCAAACGGATAAATAAGTGACAGAAAATGACTGAATGTCATCAGATACATTTTTCCAGTAGAAATGTGACTATGGATGGCCAATAACATAATGGTGATCACCAGTATATCAGTAATGTCCATAACCTTCACAGTGATGTGGGAGTCAGACCTGCCAGACTCTGATCAGTATAACCTTCACAGTGATGTGGGAGTCAGACCTGCCAGACTCTGATCAGTATAACCTTCACAGTGATGTGGGAGTCAGACCTGCCAGACTCTGATCAGTATAACCTTCACAGTGATGTGGGAGTCAGACCTGCCAGACTCTGATCAGTATAACCTTCACAGTGATGTGGGAGTCAGACCTGCCAGACTCTGATCAGTATAACCTTCACAGTGATGTGGGAGTCAGACCTGCCAGACTCTGATCAGTATAACCTTCACAGTGATGTGGGAGTCAGACCTGCCAGACTCTGATCAGTATAACCTTCACAGTGATGTGGGAGTCAGACCTGCCAGACTCTGATCAGTATATCCTTCACAGTGATGTGGGAGTCAGACCTGCCAGACTCTGATCAGTATAACCTTCACAGTGATGTGGGAGTCAGACCTGCCAGACTCTGATCAGTATAACCTTCACAGTGATGTGGGAGTCAGACCTGCCAGACTCTGATCAGTACAACCTTCACAGTGATGTGGGAGTCAGACCTGCCAGACTCTGATCAGTATAACCTTCACAGTGATGTAGGAGTCAGACCTGCCAGACTCTGATCAGTATAACCTTCACAGTGATGTGGGAGCCAGACTCTGATCAGTATAACCTTCACAGTGATGTGGGAGTCAGACCTGCCAGACTCTGATCAGTATAACCTTCACAGTGATGTGGGAGTCAGACCTGCCAGACTCTGATCAGTATAACCTTCACAGTGATGTGGGAGTCAGACCTGCCAGACTCTGATCAGTATAACCTTCACAGTGATGTGGGAGTCAGACCTGCCAGACTCTGATCAGTATATCCTTCACAGTGATGTGGGAGTCAGACCTGCCAGACTCTGATCAGTATAACCTTCACAGTGATGTGGGAGTCAGACCTGCCAGACTCTGATCAGTATAACCTTCACAGTGATGTGGGAGTCAGACCTGCCAGACTCTGATCAGTATAACCTTCACAGTGATGTGGGAGTCAGACCTGCCAGACTCTGATCAGTATAACCTTCACAGTGATGTGGGAGTCAGACCTGCCAGACTGATCAGTATAACCTTCACAGTGATGTAGGAGTCAGACCTGCCAGACTCTGATCAGTACAACCTTCACAGTGATGTGGGAGTCAGACCTGCCAGACTCTGATCAGTATAACCTTCACAGTGATGTGGGAGTCAGACCTGCCAGACTCTGATCAGTACAACCTTCACAGTGATGTGGGAGTCAGACCTGCCAGACTCTGATCAGTATAACCTTCACAGTGATGTGGGAGTCAGACCTGCCAGACTCTGATCAGTATAACCTTCACAGTGATGTGGGAGTCAGACCTGCCAGACTCTGATCAGTACAACCTTCACAGTGATGTGGGAGTCAGACCTGCCAGACTCTGATCAGTATAACCTTCACAGTGATGTGGGAGTCAGACCTGCCAGACTCTGATCAGTATAACCTTCACAGTGATGTGGGAGCCAGACTCTGATCAGTATAACCTTCACAGTGATGTGGGAGTCAGACCTGCCAGACTCTGATCAGTATAACCTTCACAGTGATGTGGGAGCCAGACACTGATCAGTATAACCTTCACAGTGATGTGGGAGTCAGACCTGCCAGACTCTGATCAGTATAACCTTCACAGTGATGTGGGAGTCAGACCTGCCAGACTGATCAGTATAACCTTCACAGTGATGTGGGAGTCAGACCTGCCAGACTCTGATCAGTACAACCTTCACAGTGATGTGGGAGTCAGACCCTCCAGACACTGATTAAGAGATCACCTCACAGAGCCAATCGGTGTGATTGTGCAGCGCGTCGTGTGATGTGACTGGCTGGAATGTTCCGACCTTTGATCCAATGACAACGTGTAATTAAATAAGGTTAAAGTGACGTGACCTGGTTCTGCTGCTCAGCCGTTTCCCCGCCTGGAGTAAACGGTGGCTCCAGGGATTACTGTGGTACACTTGACTACACACAGAGAACACACACACACACACACACACACACACACACACACACACACACACACACACACACACACACACACACACACACACACACACACACACACACACACACACACACACACACACACACACACACACCCTGGAAGCAGCTTGAGAACTACAGCAGAACAGGAACCTGAAAGACCCCCCAACATGTAAACTACAAGCCCTTTTTGTCTCCTCTCCTGGTGTATGATCAGAGTAGAATATATTCTCCCAGCTGGCAGAGAAACACCGCCTCTTAACACACACTATCATTTACAATTAGTCAGATTTATGTAAGGCTAGCGGCTAGCTGAGTGAGGGGTTTTATGTAAGGCTAGTGGCTAGCTGAGTGAGGGGTTTTATGTAAGGCTAGCGGCTAGCTGAGTGAGGGGTTTTATGTAAGGCTAGCGGCTAGCTGAGTGAGGGGTTTTATGTAAGGCTAGTGGCTAGCTGAGTGAGGGGTTTTATGTAAGGCTAGCGGCTAGCTGAGTGAGGGGTTTTATGTAAGGCTAGTGGCTAGCTGAGTGAGGGGTTTTATGTAAGGCTAGCGGCTAGCTGAGTGAGGGGTTTTATGTAAGGCTAGTGGCTAGCTGAGTGAGGAGTTTTATGTAAGGCTAGTGGCTAGCTGAGTGAGGGGTTTTATGTAAGGCTAGCGGCTAGCTGAGTGAGGGGTTTTATGTAAGGCTAGTGGCTAGCTGAGTGAGGGGTTTTATGTAAGGCTAATGGCTAGCTGAGTGAGGGGTTTTATGTAAGGCTAGTGGCTAGCTGAGTGAGGGGTTTTATGTAAGGCTAGCGGCTAGCTGAGTGAGGGGTTTTATGTAAGGCTAGTGGCTAGCTGAGTGAGGGGTTTTATGTAAGGCTAATGGCTAGCTGAGTGAGGGGTTTTATGTAAGGCTAGTGGCTAGCTGAGTGAGGGGTTTTATGTAAGGCTAGTGGCTAGCTGAGTGAGGGGTTTTATGTAAGGCTAGTGGCTAGCTGAGTGAGGGGTTTTATGTAAGGCTAGTGGCTAGCTGAGTTAGGGGTTTTATGTAAGGCTAGTGGCTAGCTGAGTGAGGGGTTTTATGTAAGGCTAGTGGCTAGCTGAGTGAGGGGTTTTATGTAAGGCTAGTGGCTAGCTGAGTGAGGGGTTTTATGTAAGGCTAGCGGCTAGCTGAGTGAGGGGTTTTATGTAAGGCTAGTGGCTAGCTGAGTGAGGGGTTTTATGTAAGGCTAGTGGCTAGCTGAGTGAGGGGTTTTATGTAAGGCTAGTGGCTAGCTGAGTGAGGGGTTTTATGTAAGGCTAGCGGCTAGCTGAGTGAGGGGTTTTACGTAAGGCTAGTGGCTAGCTGAGTGAGGGGTTTTATGTAAGGCTAGCGGCTAGCCGAGTGAGGGGTTTTATGTAAGGCTAGCGGCTAGCTGAGTGAGGGGTTTTATGTAAGGCTAGTAGCTAGCTGAGTGAGGGGTTTTATGTAAGGCTAGTGGCTAGCTGAGTGAGGGGTTTTATGTAAGGCTAGCGGCTAGCTGAGTGAGGGGTTTTATGTAAGGCTAGTGGCTAGCTGAGTGAGGGGTTTTATGTAAGGCTAGTGGCTAGCTGAGTGAGGGGTTTATGTAAGGCTAGCTGAGTGAGGGGTTTTATGTAAGGCTAGCGGCTAGCTGAGTGAGGGGTTTTTTGTAAGGCTAGCGGCTAGCTGAGTGAGGGGTTTTATGTAAGGCTAGCGGCTAGCTGAGTGAGGAGTTTTATGTAAGGCTAGCGGCTAGCTGAGTGAGGAGTTTTATGTAAGGCTAGCGGCTAGCTGAGTGAGGGGTTTTATGTAAGGCTAGCGGCTAGCTGAGTGAGGGGTTTTATTTAAGGCTAGCGGCTAGCTGAGTGAGGGGTTTTATTTAAGGCTAGCGGCTAGCTGAGTGAGGGGTTTTATGTAAGGCTAGTGGCTAGCTGAGTGAGGGGTTTTATGTAAGGCTAGCGGCTAGCTGAGTGAGGGGTTTTATTTAAGGCTAGCGGCTAGCTGAGTGAGGGGTTTTATGTAAGGCTAGCGGCTAGCTGAGTGAGGGGTTTTATGTAAGGCTAGTGGCTAGCTGAGTGAGGGGTTTTATGTAAGGCTAGTGGCTAGCTGAGTGAGGGGTTTATGTAAGGCTAGCTGAGTGAGGGGTTTTATGTAAGGCTAGCGGCTAGCTGAGTGAGGGGTTTTTTGTAAGGCTAGCGGCTAGCTGAGTGAGGGGTTTTATGTAAGGCTAGCGGCTAGCTGAGTGAGGAGTTTTATGTAAGGCTAGCGGCTAGCTGAGTGAGGAGTTTTATGTAAGGCTAGCGGCTAGCTGAGTGAGGGGTTTTATGTAAGGCTAGCGGCTAGCTGAGTGAGGGGTTTTATTTAAGGCTAGCGGCTAGCTGAGTGAGGGGTTTTATTTAAGGCTAGCGGCTAGCTGAGTGAGGGGTTTTATTTAAGGCTAGCGGCTAGCTGAGTGAGGGGTTTTATGTAAGGCTAGTGGCTAGCTGAGTGAGGGGTTTTATGTAAGGCTAGTGGCTAGCTGAGTGAGGGGTTTTATTTAAGGCTAGCGGCTAGCTGAGTGAGGAGTTTTATGTAAGGCTAGCGGCTAGCTGAGTGAGGGGTTTTATTTAAGGCTAGCGGCTAGCTGAGTGAGGGGTTGTATGTAAGGCTAGCGGCTAGCTGAGTGAGGAGTTTTATTTAAGGCTAGCGGCTAGCTGAGTGAGGGGTTTTATTTAAGGCTAGTGGCTAGCTGAGTGAGGGGTTTTATGTAAGGCTAGCGGCTAGCTGAGTGAGGGGTTTTATGTAAGGCTAGCGGCTAGCTGAGTGAGGGGTTTTATGTAAGGCTAGCGGCTAGCTGAGTGAGGAGTTTTATGTAAGGCTAGCGGCTAGCTGAGTGAGGGGTTTTATGTAAGGCTAGCGGCTAGCTGAGTGAGGGGTTTTATTTAAGGCTAGCGGCTAGCTGAGTGAGGGGTTTTATTTAAGGCTAGCGGCTAGCTGATTGAGGGGTTTTATGTAAGGCTAGCGGCTAGCTGAGTGAGGGGTTTTATTTAAGGCTAGTGGCTAGCTGAGTGAGGGGTTTTATTTAAGGCTAGCGGCTAGCTGATTGAGGGGTTTTATGTAAGGCTAGCGGCTAGCTGAGTGAGGGGTTTTATTTAAGGCTAGCGGCTAGCTGAGTGCCTCTGACAACCATTAGGAATTAATTGCACCTCAGTGGGAAATGAATCCTGCTGCCCTGCGAATTACATTACATCCAGTAGCCGACAACCAACAGCGATATTTTCCAGCTGTTCAGTAGCCAGAGGTGAGGGGCCCAACCCAGCCCCCGGCCCCCGGGTTTGGGGGAATAGATCACCCTAGGGAGAATGAGAGAGGCACATAGAGAGGCATGTTACATATAGAGGGGGAATAAATCCTCCTATAGGGAATAGATCAACCTTAAACCAGGTATTCCCAAACTGGGGTAGGAGAAATGTCGTCTCACACTCATTCTTATGTTTAATAAATGTATCGTATAGTGTGTGTGTGAGTGTGAGTGTGAGTGTGAGTGTGAGTGTGAGTGTGAGTGTGTGTGTGTGTGTGTGTGTGTGTGGCAGGCTTACAATGATGGCAAAAAACACCATTTGAGAGTGCGTTGACCCTGGTGCTAGAGGGGGTACAGCTGGAGGGAAGACAGAGTCCAGAGTCCAGAAACCCCTCCCTTCCATCTAGAACCCAGATATCAACACCAACATTCATTTTCTAGATGTGGAAACCAGAGCGGAGAACGTCAGATCCCAGCCACAGCTACGATACCAGGAAACCAGAGCGGAGAATCTCAGATCCCAGCCACAGCTACGATACCAGGAAACCAGAGCGGAGAACCTCAGATCCCAGCCACAGCTACGATACCAGGAAACCAGAGCGGAGAACGTCAGATCCCAGCCACAGCTACGATACCAGGAAACCAGAGCGGAGAACGTCAGATCCCAGCCACAGCTACGATACCAGGAAACCAGAGCGGAGAACCTCAGATCCCAGCCACAGCTACGATACCAGGAAACCAGAGGGAGAACCTCAGATCCCAGCCACAGTTACGATACCAGGAAACCAGAGGGGAGAACCTCAGATCCCAGCCACAGCTACGATACCAGGAAACCAGAGGGGAGAACCTCAGATCCCAGCCACAGCTACGATACCAGGAAACCATCCTGCTGAGAGGTTATCTGAAGAGTATTACTGACACCTATGATCAGGGATGGAGTTTCACCAGGCAATTATCTTCTTCTCACTCACTCCCTCCCACCCCATCTCTCCCTCCCTCTCTAACTCTCTCCCTCCCTCCCTACCTCTCTCACTCCCTCCCACCCCATCTCTCCCTCCCTCCCTACCTCTCTCACTCCCTCCCACCCCATCTCTCCCTCCTTTCTCCCTACCCTACCATCTCCGCCTCTCTCCCTCCATCCCTCCCCTCTCCCCCCCTCTCTCTGTCCCCCTACCTATATCTCTCTCTCTCTCTCTCTCTCTCTCTCTCTCTCTCTCTCTCTCTCTCTCTCTCTCTCTCTCTCTCTCTCTCTCTCTCTCTCTCTCTCTCTCTCTCTCTCTCTCTCTCTCTCCTCTCCTCTCTCTCTCTCTCTCTCTCCTCTCTCTCTCTCTCTCTCTCTCTCTCTCCCACACTCTCTCTCCCCCCCCTACCTCTCTCTCTCCCCCTCCCACCCCTCTCTCTCTCTCTCCCCTACCTCTCTCTCTCTCCTCCTCCTCCTCTCTCCCATGACAGACATCCATCCTTTAGACGAGAAGCAGCTCTGACTGAGAATGCCCCGTTCACCCTCGCAGGATCCCGTCTCCCCACATGGCCCACACCCAACACAGCTGTGAAGAGGGCACAACAGCACCATCTCCCCCTCAGGAGGCTGAAAAGATCTGGCAATGAGCCCTCAGATCCTCAAAACGTTCTACATCACAAAGCCCTGTGCGTCTGCAGAGACTCTGTGTGCCTCTCTGAGGTGCTGCTGCAGGATCAACACATACCTGTCCTGTCCCAGACATCTACGGCCAGGCCACCTCCCTCAACACACACCTGTCCTGTCCCAGACATCTACGGCCAGGTACCATCCCTCAACACACACCTGTCCCAGACATCTACGGCCAGGTACCATCCCTCAACACACACCTGTCCTGTCCCAGACATCTACGGCCAGGTACCATCCCTCAACACACACCTGTCCTGTCCCAGACATCTACGGCCAGGCCACCTCCCTCAACACACACCTGTCCTGTCCCAGACATCTACGGCCAGGCCACCTCCCTCAACACACACCTGTCCTGTCCCAGACATCTACGGCCAGGTACCATCCCTCAACACACGCCTGTCCTGTCCCAGACATCTACGGCCAGGCCACCTCCCTCAACACACACCTGTCCTGTCCCAGACATCTACGGCCAGGCCACCTCCCTCAACACACACCTGTCCCAGACATCTACGGCCAGGCCACCTCCCTCAACACACACCTGTCCTGTCCCAGACATCTACGGCCAGGCCACCTCCCTCAACACACACCTGTCCTGTCCCAGACATCTACGGCCAGGCCACCTCCCTCAACACACACCTGTCCTGTCCCAGACATCTACGTGCCCAGGCCACCTCCTCAACACACACCTCTCCTGTCCCAGACATCTACGGCCAGGTACCATCCCTCAACACACACCTGTCCCAGACATCTACGGCCAGGCCACCTCCCTCAACACTCACCTGTCCTGTCCCAGACATCTACGGCCAGGTACCATCCCAGACATCTACGGCCAGGTACCATCCCTCAACACTCACCTGTCCCAGACATCTACGGCCAGGTACCATCCCTCAACACTCACCTGTCCCAGACATCTACGGCCAGGTACCATCCCTCAACACTCACCTGTCCCAGACATCTACGGAACACATGTTCGTGGACACACACACACACGCAAGGACACACTCACAAACACACACACACACGCAAGGACACACTCACAAACACACACACACACGCAAGGACACACTCACAAACACACACACACACGCAAGGACACACTCACAAACACACACACGCAAGGACACACACACAGAGAGATGGCAGTACATCAAGCATGTGTATACACATGTAGTAGATAAACAACTCCACACACACACACACACACACACACACACACACACACACACACACACACACACACACACACACACACACACACACACACACAACGACACAATTAAGGATTAAAAGTCCTGCATGAAAACATTCCCACACACATCTGTGAATTACCACAAACATCGTCTATTGTTTCCACTAACGAAGAGAAGATGTGCATCGATGCTTCATCCTCCAGACATGAGCTGCATGCAGCATGGGAAAGTACCGACCCGGTTTACTGAGGAGCAATACCACGGTACCGACCCGGTTTACTGAGGAGCCATACCACGGTACCGCCCCGGTTTACTGAGGAGCCATACCACGGTACCGTCCCGGTTTACTGAGGAGCCATACCACGGTACCGCCCCGGTTTACTGAGGAGCCATACCACGGTACCGTCCCGGTTTACTGAGGAGCCATACCACGGTACCGTCCCCGGTTTACTGAGGAGCCATACCACGGTACCGTCCCGGTTTACTGAGGAGCCATACCACGGTACCGCCCCGGTTTACTGAGGAGCCATACCACGGTACCGCCCCGGTTTACTGAGGACCAATACCACGGTACCGACCCGGTTTACTGAGGACCAATACCACGGTACCGACCCGGTTTACTGAGGAGCAATACCACGGAACCGACCGGGTTTACTGAGGACCAATACCACAGTACCGCCCCGGTTTACTGAGGAGCCATACCACGGTACCGCCCCGGTTTACTGAGGACCAATACCACGGTACCGACCCGGTTTACTGAGGAGCAATACCACGGTACCGACCGGGTTTACTGAGGAGCAATACCACGGTACCGACCGGGTTTACTGAGGACCAATACCACGGTACCGCCCCGGTTTACTGAGGAGCCATACCACGGTACCGCCCCGGTTTACTGAGGACCAATACCACGGTACCGACCCGGTTTACTGAGGAGCAATACCACGGTACCGACCGGGTTTACTGAGGACCAATACCACGGTACCGCCCCGGTTTACTGAGGAGCCATACCACGGTACCGCCCCGGTTTACTGAGGAGCAATACCACGGTACCGTCCCGGTTTACTAAGGAGCCATACCACGGTACCGACCCGGTTTACTGAGGAGCCATACCACGGTACCGTCCCGGTTTACTGAGGAGCAATACCACGGTACCGTCCCGGTTTACTGAGGAGCCATACCACGGTACCGTCCCGGTTTACTGAGGAGCAATACCACGGTACCGACCGGGTTTACTGAGGACCAATACCACGGTACCGACCCGGTTTACTGAGGAGCCATACCACGGTACCGTCACGGTTTACTGAGGAGCAATACCACGGTACCGTCCCGGTTTACTGAGGATCCATACCACGGTACCGTCACGGTTTACTGAGGACCAATACCACGGTACCGTCCCGGTTTACTGAGGATCCATACCACGGCACCGTCCCGGTTTACTGGGGGACCAATACCACGGTACCGTCCCGGTTTACTGAGGAGCCATACCACGGTACCGTCCCGGTTTACTGAGGAACAACACCACGGTACCGTCCCGGTTTACTGAGGACAATACCACGGTACCGCCCCGGTTTACTGAGGAGCCATACCACGGTACCGACCCGGTTTACTGAGGAGCCATACCACGGTACCGTCCCGGTTTACTGAGGAGCCATACCACGGTACCGTCCCGGTTTACTGAGGAGCCATACCATGGTACCGTCCCGGTTTACTGAGGAGCCATACCACGGTACCGACCCGGTTTACTGAGGAACAATACCACGGTACCGACCCGGTTTACTGAGGAGCCATACCACGGTACCGACCCGGTTTACTGA
>NW_026284279.1:35000-52500 GCF_023373465.1 Oncorhynchus keta
GTGGGTCTTGGACTCCCTCGCCTTGGAACAACAGTCCATACCTCAGTCTACTCCCTGCCAGGTCCTCCCTTCAGCTGCTTGGCCCAGCTACTGCCCTGCCCTCCTCCCTTCAGCTGCTTGGCCCAGCTACTGCCCTGCCAGGTCCTCCCTTCAGCTGCTTGGCCCAGCTACTGCCCTGAAGGTCCTCCCTTCAGCTGCTTGGCCCAGCTACTGCCCTGCCAGGTCCTCCCTTCAGCTGCTTGGCCCCTGCCCTGCCAGGTCCTCCCTTCAGCTGCTTGGCCCAGCTACTGCCCTGCCAGGTCCTCCCTTCAGCTGCTTGGCCCAGCTACTGCCCTTTTTTGGTCCTCCCTTCAGCTGCTTGGCCCAGCTACTGCCCTGCCAGGTTCCTCCCTTCAGCTGCTTGGCCCAGCTACTGCCCTGCCAGGTCCTCCCTTCAGTTGGAAACACATTGGTCTTTAAATCTTGGCCCAGCTACTGCCCTGCCAGGTCCTCCCTTCAGCTGCTTGGCCCAGCTACTGCCCTGCCAGGTCCTCCCTTCAGCTCGATTTTGGCCCAGCTACTGCCCTGCCAGGTCCTCCCTTCAGCTGCTTGGCCCAGCTACTGCCCTGCCCGGTCCTCCCTTCAGCTGCTTGGCCCAGCTACTGCCCTGCCAGGTCCTCCCTTCAGCTGCTTATTAGCTACTGCCCTGCCAGGTCCTCCCTTCAGCTGCTTGGCCCAGCTACTGCCCTGCCAGGTCCTCCCTTCAGCTGCTTGGCCCAGCTACTGCCCTGCCAGGTCCTCCCTTCAGCTGCTTGGCCCAGCTACTGCCCTGCCAGGTCCTCCCTTCAGCTGCTTGGCCCAGCTACTGCCCTGCCAGGTCCTCCCTTCAGCTGCTTGGCCCAGCTACTGCCCTGCCAGGTCCTCCCTTCAGCTGCTTGGCCCAGCTACTGCCCTGCCAGGTCCTCCCTTCAGCTGCTTGGCCAGCTAGGTCACCTGGTTCTGAAGCCAGGA
Organism: Oncorhynchus keta; assembly: GCF_023373465.1. Taxonomy (NCBI): domain Eukaryota; kingdom Metazoa; phylum Chordata; class Actinopteri; order Salmoniformes; family Salmonidae; genus Oncorhynchus; species Oncorhynchus keta. Next base: position 35,991 of record NW_026284279.1, read on the forward strand.
ACCCATCCCTTCAGCAGATTGGCCCAGGTCACCTGGTTCCCATACCTCCCTCTCTCCTCCCTCCCCCTCCCTAGGTCACCTGGTTCTCCCTCCCCTCTAACCCATCCCTCCCCAGACCTCCCTAGAGACTCCCTCACCTGGTTCTGAAGACAGCGAACCCTCTCTCCCTCCCTAGAGACTACCTCACCTCCCTCCCTACCTCCCATCTCTCCCTCCCTCCCTCCCTAGGTCCCCTGGTCCCTCCCTCCCTCCCTCCCATCTCCCTCCCCCCTCCCACCTCCCTCCCTCCCTCCCTCCCTCTCTCCCTCTCTCCCTCCCTCCAGACCCTCCCTCCCTCCCTCCCTCCCTGGTTCTGAAGACTCGAACCCTCTCTCCCTCCCACCTCCCTCCCTACCTCCCTCCCTCCCTACCTCGAACCCATCTCCAGACTCTCCCTCCCTCACCTCCCTTCTGAAGACTCTCCCTCCCTCCCTCCCCTCCCTCCCCTCCCTCCCTCCCTCCCCTCCCTCCCTCTCTCTCTTCTCCCCCTCCCTCCCTCTTCTCTCTCCCCCTCTAACCCATCCCTCCCAGATTCCCTCCCTCCCTCCCCTCCCTCTCTCCCTCCAGCCCTCCCATCTCTCAGACTCCCTAGAGACTAGGTCCCTGGTTCTGAAGACCCCTCCCCCCTCCCTCCCCAACCCAACAGCCTTTTCACATCAACATTGATGTGTCATAACATCATAACACAAAAAAAAGATTAATAATGAATCATGTTTTATTGTTGAGACAAAACGACTTGGCCTTAATAACGTTTTCTGCATGTTACTGGTTGGTCTCCGTCTCAAACAACTGGCTCAATTAGGACAAGTCATCTGGTACTGGCCCGTTGCACAGCAAAGGGGTTAACTGGTTATGAAATAATTATACGCCTTTTTTTGATCCATAAAAGACACGTTTACAAAAGGTCACCTCGGTTCTCTTTGTGATAAATCCAACGCCTTTAATTTCAGTTCTGAAGACAGCGAACCCATCTCTCAGACAGATCAGAATTTAACCCATCTCAGACAGATTAGAATGTTCCAGACTCCGGCAGCGTTAAATGGAAACACATTGGTCTTTAGTTTAGACAGGGGTTTTACCTCACGGGACTCTGACAGTATTGGTCACCTGGTTCTGAAGACACAACTCCCCATTTTCTAACTCAACAGAATTAGAGACTGTCACCTTTTCTAACCCATTCACAGGTAAACAATCTGAAGACAGCGAACCCATCTCTCAGACAGATTAGAGACTAGGTCACCTGGTTCTGAAGACCAAGAGAAACTAGGTACCTGGTCGAACCCATCTCTCAGACAGATTAGAGACTAGGTCACCTGGTTCTGAAGACAGCGAACCCATCTCTCAGACAGATTAGAGACTAGGTCACCTGGTTCTGAAGACAGCTAACCCATCTCTCAGACAGATTAGAGACTAGGTCACCTGGTTCTGAAGACAGCGAACCCATCTCTCAGACAGATTAGAGACTAGGTCACCTGGTTCTGAAGACAGCGAACCCATCTCTCAGACAGATTAGAGACTAGGTCACCTGGTTCTGAAGACAGCGAACCCATCTCTCAGGGGTAACAAATCAGACAGGGGAAAAGGGGTCTGGGGTTGACTAGGTCACCTGGTTCTGAAGACAGCGAACCCATCTCACAGACAGATTGTGTAATGTGCTGGAGGTTTCAGGTTGTCAGAAGCATTAAGAGATCAGAGAGATGAGACGACACAGAGAGACTACAGACCCAGCTACATAACAACCGACTACGTAGTTTATCCACATATTCAAGGAGCAGCAGGACCGGACTACTGTAATCATAGCTACAGGTTGAGACAGAGAGAGAGAGAGAGAGAGAGAGAGAGAGAGACAGAGAGAGAGACAGAGACAGAGAAAGAGACAGAGAGAGAGAGAGGAGAGAGAGAGAGAGAGAGACAGAGAAAGAGAGAGAGAGAGAGAGAGAGAGAGAGAGAGAGAGAGAGAGAGAGAGAGAGAGAGAGAGAGAGACAGAGAGACAGAGAGAGAGAGAGACAGAGAGACAGAGAGACAGAGAGAGAGACAGAGAGAGAGAGAGAGAGAGGAGAGAGAGAGACAGAAATAGACAGAAGAGAGAGAAAGAGACACAGAGAGAGAGAGAGAGAGAGAGAGAGAGAGAGAGAGAGAGAGAGAGAGAGAGAGAGAGAGAGAGAGAGAGAGAGAGAGAGAGAGAGAGAGAGAGAGAGAGAGAGAGAGAGAGAGAGAGAGAGAGAGAGAGAGAGAGAGAGAGAGAGAGAGAGAGAGAGAGAGAGAGAGAGAGAGAGACTTCAAATAGCTTCAAATGTTGTTGTCTCGGGACTCATAAAAGAGGACTGCAGTCTCTCTGCGTCCTACGGAAACTAGAAGCTAGATGGGATCACATCGGCAGTACGGTAGAATCTAACCCCTGATTGGTTCCCCATTCTAACTAATGAAGTGTTCAGTATATGTCTCTGGTGTTTAACGGGTTTGGAGTCCTCCAGACAGCCAACAGAATAAGCACAGTTTTTTTTTTTTTTTAAAGCAGCAGTGCCACATGGGAGGAATGAAAATGTGTTTGATGGCTGAGCCAAGAGCTCTGATGATTCAGAAATGTCACGATCACAGAGGCTGAACCCAGAGCCGGTCCCCAGCGGTGCGGAGGGGGGGGGTGAAGGGGTGACAGGGTGCAGCCCTGTTCAGAACCCAAACGTCCAACAGGGTCTCCCGCCCCTCTGCACAGGGGGGGGAGTGAAGAACCCAAACGTCCAACGGTCCCTTTCATCTCATTCGTCATTCCATTAACACTCAGCTAAACGGGATCTCTCTCACGGGCTCGCAGCTCTAACAGGGTCTCCCGCCCCTCTGCACATGGGGGGGTGACTGACGGGGGACGTATGGCTGCTCAGGAGCTTTGATACAAGACTGAACCCCTCTATAACGTGTGAGGTGGAGCTTGTCAGCTCGTTCATCATGAGACGTGTCTGACACACACACACACACAGAGAGAGGAGTGGAGTGTTCCTGTTCTGTTTGTAGTCGATCCCTCTCCTCTCCTCATTGACAGGTATAATGGAGATTAAAACAGGTTCTTGGCAGTGAGACTGTGTGTTCTCATGCTCTGATGGACCCTACTTCCATTAACACTTAGGGACGGAGACCTTATGGGACTGGTGTGGGCCTGGATAGGGGCCGCAGGAGAGACAGAAACACAGAGAGAGAAACAGAGAGAGAGAGAGAGAAACAGAGAACGTGAGAGAGAAACAGAGAGAGAGAAACAGAGAGAGAGAAACAGAGAGAGAGAAACAGAGAGAGCGAGAGAGAAACAGAGAGAGCGAGAGCGAGAAACAGAGAGAGCGAGAGAGAGAGGGAGAGAAACAGAGAGAGAAACAGAGAGAGAGAAACAGAGAGAGCGAGAGAGCGAGAAACAGAGAGAGCGAGAGAGAGCGAGAGAAACAGAGAGAGAAACAGAAAGAGAGAAACAGAGAGAGGGAGCGAGAAACAGAGAGAGCGAGAGAGAGCAGAGAGCGAGAGAAACAGAGAGCGAGAAACAGAGAGAGCGAGAGAGAGCGAGAGAGAGAAACAGAGAGAGCGAGAGAGAGCGAGAGAGCGAGAAGCGAGAGAAACAGAGAGAAACAGAAAGAGAGAAACAGAGAGAGGGAGCGAGAGCGAGAGAGCGAGAAACAGAGAGAGCGAGAGAGAGCGAGAGAAACAGAGAGAGAGAAACAGAGAGAGAGAAACAGAGAGAGCGAGAGCGAGAGAGAGAAACAGAGAGCGAGAAACAGAGAGCGAGAGAGAGAGTAAGAGTGTAGAGAGAGCGAGAGGATATTTTGAGAGAGAGCGAGAGAGCGAGAGAGCGAGAAACAGAGAGCGAGAAACAGAGGACCCAGTGAGAAACAGAGAGAGAGAAACAGAGAGAGAGAAACAGAGAGAGCGAGAGAGAGCGAGAGAGCGAGATGAGCGAGAAACAGAGAGCGAGAAACAGAGAGCGAGAAACAGAGAGAGAGAAACAGAGAGAGCGAGAGAGAGAGAAACAGAGAGAGAGAAACAGAGAGAGCGAGAGTAGAGAGAGAGAAACAGAAAGAGAGAAACAGAGAGAGAAAAGGCCTCCTCGTCCACATCTGCTAGAGATATCTTCTCTGCTTCTGGGACCCATCAACCCTCTGCTCTCTTACGGTCTTCTGTCTTGTGTTCGGATCAGGTTTTAATATTCAAAAATATGTACTGCATTTATGAGGCATTGCTTTGCTGAAACATTCTGCTCTCTAAATCATGGTAATAGTGTACTGAGCACGAGATGGATATTTTGAGGAATCGGTAAAGTCTATCTCTGTCTACTGACTCGTAAAGAGGACCCAGTGTCAGAAGCACAATGTTCCTTTAAAATGATTACTCTGATCATTACAACGTTCAGAGACTATTATCAATGACTCTCCCTTCATCCATCATATTATCAACTAGTACGGTCTGACGGCGTCCAGTATCGACTAGTACGGTCTGGTGATGTCCAGTATCGACTAGTACAGTCTGATGATGTCCAGTATCGACTAGTACGGTCTGGTGATGTCCAGTATCGACTAGTACAGTCTGACGGCGTCCAGTATCGACTAGTACGGTCTGATGATGTCCAGTATCGACTAGTACGGTCTGGTGTCCAGTATCGACTAGTACGGTCTGGTGATGTCCAGTATCGACTAGTACAGTCTGGTGTCCAGTATCGACGAGTACATTCTGATGATGTCCAGTATCGACTAGTACAGTCTGGTGTCCAGTATCGACGAGTACATTCTGATGATGTCCAGTATCGACTAGTACGGTCTGGTGATGTCCAGTATCGACTAGTACGGTCTGATGATGTCCAGTATCGACTAGTACGGTCTGATGATGTCCAGTATCGACTAGTACGGTCTAATGATGTCCAGTATCGACTAGTACGGTCTGATGGCGTCCAGTATCGACTAGTACGGTCTGATGATGTCCAGTATCGACTAGTACAGTCTGGTGTCCAGTATCGACTAGTACGGTCTGATGATGTCCAGTATCGACTAGTACGGTCTGGTGATGTCCAGTATCGACTAGTACAGTCTGATGATGTCCAGTATCGACTAGTACAGTCTGATGATGTCCAGTATCGACTAGTACAGTCTGATGATGTCCAGTATCGACTAGTACAGTCTGGTGTCCAGTATCGACAAGTACGGTCTGATGATGTCCAGTATCGACTAGTACAGTCTGATGATGTCCAGTATCGACTAGTACAGTCTGGTGTCCAGTATCGACTAGTACAGTCTGGTGTCCAGTATCGACTAGTACAGTCTGATGATGTCCAGTATCGACTAGTACAGTCTGGTGTCCAGTATCAACAAGTACGGTCTGATGATGTCCAGTATCGACTAGTACAGTCTGATGATGTCCAGTATCGACTAGTACGGTCTGATGTCCAGTATCGACTAGTACGGTCTGATGATGTCCAGTATCGACTAGTACGGTCTGGTGTCCAGTATCGACTAGTACGGTCTGATGATGTCCAGTATCGACTAGTACGGTCTGATGAGGTCCAGTATCGACTAGTACGGTCTGATGATGTCCAGTATCGACTAGTACAGTCTGGTGATGTCCAGTATCGACTAGTACAGTCTGGTGATGTCCAGTATCGACTAGTACATTCTGAAGATGTCCAGTATCGACTAGTACAGTCTGGTGTCCAGTATCGACTAGTACAGTCTGATGATGTCCAGTATCGACTAGTCGGGTTCACCTCAACATCCCCTCAATACGGTCTGATGATGTCCAGTATCGACTAGTACAGTCTGGTGTCCAGTATCGACTAGTACAGTCTGATGATGTCCAGTATCGACTAGTACGGTCTGATGATGTCCAGTATCGACTAGTACAGTCTGGTGTCCAGTATCGACTAGTACAGTCTGATGATGTCCAGTATCGACTAGTACGGTCTGATGATGTCCAGTATCGACTAGTACGGTCTGATGAGGTCCAGTATCGACTAGTACAGTCTGGTGTCCAGTATCGACGAGTACATTCTGATGATGTCCAGTATCGACTAGTACAGTCTGGTGTCCAGTATCGACTAGTACAGTCTGATGATGTCCAGTATCGACTAGTACAGTCTGATGATGTCCAGTATCGACTAGTACAGTCTGATGATGTCCAGTATCGACTAGTACAGTCTGATGATGTCCAGTATCGACTAGTACGGTCTGGTGTCCAGTATGACAGAATGTCATCCATGTTGCTTTTTACAACATGTGATAAAACAGTGATTGACTGAGTGCCATTCGATAGAGGAGAAGTGGTGGATCGGGTTCACCTCACACATCCCCTCTGGGTTTAAACCTGGGAAGAGACACAGATCTGATTGCTACAAGTCAGGTCTGGATACTCCGTTCTCCATGACAACAGAGACACTCAGAGAGCAGCTCTATGAGACGGAGTCGAGGACACCAGATGAATCTCCATGACAACAGAGACACTCAGAGAGCAGCTCTATGAGACGGAGTCGAGGACACCAGATTAATCTCCATGACAACAGAGACACTCAGAGAGCAGCTCTATGAGACGGAGTCGAGGACACCAGATTAATCTCCATGACAACAGAGACACTCAGAGAGCAGCTCTATGAGACGGAGTCGAGGACACCAGATGAATCTCCATGACAACAGAGACACTCAGAGAGCAGCTCTATGAGACGGAGTCGAGGACACCAGATGAATCTCCATGACAACAGAGACACTCAGAGAGCAGCTTTATGAGACGGAGTCGAGGACACCAGATGAATCTCCATGACAACAGAGACACTCAGAGAGCAGCTTTATGAGACGGAGTCGAGGACACCAGATGAATCTCCATGACAACAGAGACACTCAGAGAGCAGCTCTATGAGACGGAGTCGAGGACACCAGATGAATCTCCATGACAACAGAGACACTCAGAGAGCAGCTCTATGAGACGGAGTCGAGGACACCAGATGAATCTCCATGACAACAGAGACACTCAGAGAGCAGCTCTATGAGACGGAGTCGAGGACACCAGATGAATCTCCATGACAACAGAGACACTCAGAGAGCAGCTCTATGAGACGGAGTCGAGGACACCAGATGAATCTCCATGACAACAGAGACACTCAGAGAGCAGCTTTATGAGACGGAGTCGAGGACACCAGATGAATCTCCATGCCAACAGAGACACTCAGAGAGCAGCTTTATGAGACGGAGTCGAGGACACCAGATGAATCTCCATGAGCCTGTATTAGACGCTTTATGCACAGTAAGGCTCTGAAGACAACAGACAAACACACTTGAGGATATTATTTTTCATGTGGGGTCAGATTCTCCAGGTGTCCCTTTAGCCAGGACAGACGGCACCAGAGTGCACAGGATCCGTGGCCTGCATCCCAACGCCAATCCTATTCCCAGATAGCACCCATAGGGCTCTGGTCAAAAGTAGTGCACTATATAGGGAATCATTTGACACCCCCAGCTCTCTCCTTCCTCTCTATAAGGAATCATTTAGGACACCCCCCAGCTCTCTCAGAGACACTCTATAAAGGAATCATTGAGGACACCCCCCCCAGCTCTCTCCATGACAACCCTCTAGAGGAATCATGAGAGGACACACCCCCAGCTCTCTCCTTCCCCTCTATAGGGAATCATTTAGGACACCCCCAGACTCTCTCCTTCCCCTCTATAGGGAATCATTTAGGACACATCCCCCCAGCTCTCTCGTACCTCTCTATAAGGAATCATTGAGGACACCCCCACCCCAGCTCTCTCCATCCCCTCTATAGGGAATCATTTAGGACACACCCCCCAGCTCTCTCCTTCCCCTCCATAGAGAATAATTTAGGACACATCCCCCCAGCTCTCTCCTTCCTCTCTATAGGGAATCATTTAGGATACATCCCCCCAGCTCTCTCTTTCCTCTCTATAGGGAATCATTTAGGACACATCACCCCGCCCCCCCCCCAGCTCTCTCCTTCCTCTCTATAAGGAATCACATGCACTGAAGGACAATAGTAGAATATGTCCCCCCCTCCAAGTCCACCTCTGTCTCCTGTACCACTCATGCACTGAAGGACAATAGTAGAATATCACCCCCCTCCAAGTCCACCTCTGTCTCCTGTACCACACATGCACTGAAGGACAATAGTAGAATATGTCCCCCCTCCAAGTCCACCTCTGTCTCCTGTACCACACATGCACTGAAGGACAATAGCAGAATATGTCCCCGTCCCCCCCCACGTCCACCTCTGTCTCCTGTACCACATGCACTGAAGGACAATAGTAGAATATGTCCCCCCCTCCACGTCCACCTCTGTCTCCTGTACCACACATACACTGAAGGACAATAGTAGAATATGCCCCCCCCCCCTCCAAGGAGACGGGAGGTAGGACTGATCACATGACCTGTTGGGGACTTCAGTAATGTGGACTAGACGTTGGGATGGGAGGTAGATGACGCAACTGGTCTGAAGAACCAGAGGTTTCCTCTACCGTACCAGCTGGCGTATTGTAGCGATAGAGGCGTCAGACTTACCAGAGGAGTTACGGCCGTCGACCCCGTGCTGAGGTATCTGTACTGAGAAGGTCAGGAGGTCAGGGGCCAGCAGGGACTCAGGTTTACGGATCTCATTGAGCCAGCGACTCTGGTGAAGCTCTTTAGTGTCAGATGGACCCTGGAGCAGAGGAACCAGCTTCTCCTTCACACCCTCTGGTGAACCTGGAGAGAAGGAGGAGGAGGAGGAGGAGGAGGAGGAGGAGGAGGAGAAGGAGGAGAAGGAGGAGGAGGGGGAGGAGGAGAGGGAGAAGGAGAAGGAGGAGAGGGAGGAGGAGAAGGAGGAGGAGGAAAAGGAGAAGGAGGAGAGGGAGGAGGAAAAGGAGGTGAAGGACAGGGAGGAGGAAGAGGAGGGAGGAGGAGGAGAAGGAGGAGGAGGAGAGGGAGGAGGAGAAGGAGGAGGAGGAGGAGGAGGAGGAGAAGGAGAGGAGGGAGAGGGAGGAGGAGAAGGAGGAGAGGGAGGAGGAGAAGGAGGGAGGGAGGAGGAGGAGGAGGAAAGGAGGTGAAGGAGAGGGAGGAGGAAAAGGAGGTGAAGGAGAAGGAGGAGGAGGAGAAGGAGGAGGAGGAGGAGGAGAGACAATGTAACTACATCGGTCTGGATCTAGAGAAAGTGAATTTCAAATTGATTCTACAAGTAGAGCAGTCCTGAAAGTGACTGATGAACTGCTCTGGGTCTGTCAGCTATAGTGGTGATATGGAGATCTCTGTGTGGACAGGAAGCCATTCTGTTTCGGACATCAGAGAATGAGAAAAAGCCCCGATCTCAATGACAAGAGGCCCCTCTGAGACCAGCGGTGACGACACACAGACTAAACATTTGGACCCAAGTCCAGGCAGGACTGAGTCAGTGTGTTAAACGTGAAAGGGAAGAGTCTCGGTGTCGGGGCGGTGTAGGGGCGGTGTAGGGGCGGTGTAGGGGCGGAGTAGGGGGGTAAAGGCAGTAAAGTTTAACAGGGCACAGCTGCACACACCTGGGGTCCTGGCACACACTTTAACAGCTCCCACGGTCCCTCCGACGCAGGTCCCCGTGGCTCTGCTGCAGAACTTCAGCTCCACGTTCTGGACCGAGGCCTCCAGGGTCGGAGGAGGAGGAGGAGGAGGAGACGGAGACTTCACACCTAATAAAAACAACGACTGATAATGAAGTAGGTAGCGGCGCTGAGCTTGTGGAGGTTTAAACGTTGCTGCTTCGTTAAAACTACGGATCGGATCTCTGGACCCTTCAGGTGTTTCTGGTTACACCTGGACTGGACCTGCTACTCTCTCACAGTACACCTGGACTGGACCTGCTACTCTCTCACAGTACACCTGGACTGGACCTGCTACTCTCTCACAGTACACCTGGACTGGACCTGCTACTCTCTCACAGTACACCTGGACTGGACCTGCTACTCTCTCACAGTACACCTGGACTGGACCTGCTACTCTCTCACAGTACACCTGGACTGGACCTGCTACTCTCTCACAGTACACCTGGACTGGACCTGCTACTCTCACAGTACACCTGGACTGGACCTGCTACTCTCTCACAGTACACCTGGACTGGACCTGCTACTCTCTCACAGTACACCTGGACTGGACCTGCTACTCTCTCACAGTACACAGAGAGACTGGACCTGCTACTCTCTCACAGTACACCTGGACTGGACCTGCTACTCTCTCACAGTACACAGAGAGACTGGACCTGCTACTCTCTCACAGTACACAGAGAGACTGGACCTGCTACTCTCTCACAGTACACAGAGAGACTGGACCTGGACTGGACCTGCTACTCTCTCACAGTTCTCTCTCTCTCTGGGCTGGGTTAAGAGTTCACTCTCTCTGGGTTAAGGGTTCTCTCTCTCTCTGGGCTGGGTTAAGGGTTCTCTCTGGGCTAGGTTAAGGGTTCTCTATCTCTCTGGGCTAGGTTAAGGGTTCTCTCTCTCTCTGGGCTGGGTTAAGGGTTCTCTCTCTCTGGGCTGGGTTAAGTACACAGAGAGGGTTCTCTCTCTCTCTGGGCTGGGTTAAGGGTTCTATCTCTGGGCTGGGTTAAGGGTTCTATCTCTGGGCTGGGTTAAGGGTTCTCTCTCTCTGGGCTGGGTTAAGGGTTCTCTCTCTCTCTGGGCTGGGTTAAGGGTTCTCTCTCTGGGCTAGGTTAAGGGTTCTCTCTCTGGGCTGGGTTAAGGGTTCTCTCTCTCTCTGGGCTGGGTTAAGGGTTCTCTCTCTCTGGGCTGGGTTAAGGGTTCTCTCTCTCTCTGGGCTGGGTTAAGGGTTCTCTCTCTCTGGGCTGGGTTAAGGGTTCTCTCTCTCTCTCTGGGCTGGGTTAAGGGTTTCTCTCTCTCTGGGCTGGGTTAAGGGTTCTCTCTCTGGGCTAGGTTAAGGGTTCTCCCTCTCTGGGCTGGGTTAAGGGTTCTCTCTCTCTCTGGGCTGGGTTAAGGGTTCTCTCTCTCTGGGCTGGGTTAAGGGTTCTCTCTCTCTGGGCTGGGTTAAGGGTTCTCTCTCTCTGGGCTGGGTTAAGGGTTCTCTCTCTCTGGGCTGGGTTAAGGGTTCTCTCTCTCTGGGCTGGGTTAAGGTTCTCTCTCTCTCTGGGCTGGGTTAAGGGTTCTCTCTCTCTGGGCTGGGTTAAGGGTTCTCTCTCTCTGGGCTGGGTTAAGGGTTCTCTCTCTCTCTGGGCTGGGTTAAGGGTTCTCTCTCTCTGGGCTGGGTTAAGGGTTCTCTCTCTCTGGGCTGGGTTAAGGGTTCTCTCTCTCTGGGCTGGGTTAAGGGTTCTCTCTCTCTGGGCTGGGTTAAGGGTTCTCTCTCTCTCTGGGCTGGGTTAAGGGTTCTCTCTCTCTGGGCTGGGTTAAGGGTTCTCTCTCTCTCTGGGCTGGGTTAAGGGTTCTCCCTCTCTTGGGGAGGACACACCAGGGTTCATTTTGAGAGGAGTTCTCAAATAATAGATAAGTAGGTAATAGGTTATGGTAGTATGAAACATCAGGAGCGCCAAACTCCGAGAGGAGAGAGAATCCCTCCCTCCACCCTCCCTCCATCCTTCCCTCCATCCCTCGCTCCATCCCTCCCTCGCTCCACCCCTCCCTCCATCCCTCCCTCCATCCTCCCTCCATCCCTCGCTCCACCCCCTCGCTCCATCCCTCCCTCGCTAGGTTCCACCCCTCCCTCCATCCCTCGGTCCACCCCTCGCTCCCTCCCTCGCTCCATCCCTCCCTCGCTCCACCCCTCCCTCCCTCCTCCCCCTCCCTCCACCCCTCCCTCGCTCCATCCCTCCCTCCCTCCACCCCTCCCTCCATCCCCTCCACCATCCCTCCACCCCTCCCTCCATCCCTCCCTCCATCCCTCCCTCCATCCCTCCCTCCATCCCTCCACCCCTCCCTCCACCCCTCCATCCCTCCCTCCCTCCCCCTCCCTCCACCCCTCCATCCATCCACCCCTCCCCCACCCCTCCATCCATCCACCCTCCATCCCTCCCTCCCTCCCTCCCCCTCCCTCCACCCCTCCATCCCTCCCTCCCTCCCCCTCCCTCCACCCTCCATCCATCCACCCCCTCCCCCTCCCCCTCCACCCCTCCATCCATCCATCCCTCCATCCCTCCCTCCACCCCTCCCTCCCTCCCCCTCCCTCCACCCCTCCATCCATCCACCCCTCCCCTCCCTCCACCCCTCCATCCATCCATCCCTCCATCCCTCCCTCCACCCCTCCATCCCTCCCTCCACCCCTCCCTCCTCCCCTCCATCCATCCATCCCTCCATCCCTCCCTCCACCCCTCCATCCATCCATCCCTCCATCCCTCCCTCCACCCCTCCCTCCCTCCCCCTCCCTCCACCCCTCCATCCATCCACCCCTCCCCCTCCCTCCACCCCTCCATCCATCCATCCCTCCATCCCTCCCTCCACCCCTCCTCCCTCCCCCTCCCTCCACCCCTCCATCCATCCATCCCTCCTCCACCCCTCCATCCCTCCCTCCACCCCTCCCTCCTCCCTCCACCCCTCCATCCATCCACCCCTCCCCCTCCCTCCACCCCTCCATCCATCCATCCCTCCATCCCTCCCTCCACCCCTCCCTCCCTCCCCCTCCCCTCCACCCCTCCATCCATCCATCCCTCCCTCCACCCCCTCCATCCCTCCCTCCACCCCTCCCTCCTCCCTCCATTTCCTCCCTCCCAGAGAACCCCTCCATCCCTCCAGGTGTCCCTCCCTCCCTCCCCCTCCCTCCACCCCTCCATCCATCCCTCCCCCCTCCACCCATCCCTCCCTCCCCCTCCACCCATCCCCCTCCACCCCTCCCTCCCTCCCTCCCCCTCCACCCATCCCTCCCTCCCCCTCCACCCATCCCCCTCCCTCCCTCCCCCTCCACCCATCCCTCCCTCCCTCCCTCCACCCCTCCCTCCCTCCACCCCTCCCTCCATCCCTCCACCCATCCCTCCCTCCAACCCGTGTACATTCTTCCCGCCAGGCAGGCTGGCGCTGTCTGAGGAATCGTATAAAACTCTGACACCACCTGTTCCAATAAGAATGTATTGTTCATTCTAACTTCCCATCACAGAGACACGAGGTTTCATTTCCTACCAGCTAGTGTCCAGAGAAGAAGAGTTGTGGCCTGGTGTCTGACTCTAACCTGCCTGGTGTCTGAAGTAGTAGTCAGTAGTAGTCAGTAGTACAGGAACAAGGTGTTGTACTCTAACCTGCCTGGTGTCTGAAGTAGTAGTCAGTAGTAGTCAGTAGTAGTCAGTAGTAGTCAGTAGTACAGGAACAAGGTGTTGTACTCTAACCTGCCTGGTGTCTGAAGTAGTAGTCAGTAGTAGTCAGTAGTAGTCAGTAGTACAGGAACAAGGTGTTGTACTCTAACCTGCCAGGTGTCTGAAGTAGTAGTCAGTAGTAGTCAGTAGTAGTCAGTAGTAGTCAGTAGTACAGGAACAAGGTGTCTGACTCTAACCTGCATGGTGTCTGAAGTAGTATTCAGTAGTATTCAGTAGTACAGGAACAAGGTGTCTGACTCTAACCTGCCAGGTGTCTGAAGTAGTATTCAGTAGTATTCAGTAGTACAGGAACAAGGTGTCTGACTCTAACCTGCCAGGTGTCTGAAGTAGTAGTCAGTAGTATTCAGTAGTACAGAAACAAGGTGTCTGACTCTAACCTGCCAGGTGTCTGAAGTAGTAGTCAGTAGTATTCAGTAGTTCAGGAACAAGGTGTTGTACTCTAACCTGCCTGGTGTCTGAAGTAGTAGTCAGTAGTAGTCAGTAGTAGTCAGTAGTAGTAAGTAGTAGTCAGTAGTATAGTCAGTAGTAGTCAGTAGTAGTCAGTAGTAGTCAGTAGTACAGGAACAAGGTGTTGTACTCTAACCTGCCTGGTGTCTGAAGTAGTAGTCAGTAGTAGTCAGTAGTAGTCAGTAGTACAGGAACAAGGTGTTGTACTCTAACCTGTCGGGTGTAGTAGTAGTAGCCTGGTGTCATCCTACCAGAGGGATAATACTGAGTTAAAGAAGTAGCCTGGTGTCATCCTACCAGGGGGATAATACTGAGTTAAAGAAGTAGCCTGGTGTCATCCTACCAGGGGGATAATACTGAGTTAAAGAAGTAGCCTGGTGTCATCCTACCAGAGGGATAATACTGAGTTAAAGAAGTAGCCTGGTGTCATCCTACCAGAGGGATAATACTGAGTTAAAGAAGTAGCCTGGTGTCATCCTACCAGAGGGATAATACTGAGTTAAAGAAGTAGCCTGGTGTCATCCTACCAGAGGGATAATACTGAGTTAAAGAAGTAGCCTGGTGTCATCCTACCAGAGGGATAATACTGAGTTAAAGAAGTAGCCTGGTGTCATCCTACCAGAGGGATAATACTGAGTTAAAGAAGTAGCCTGGTGTCATCCTACCAGAGGGATAATACTGAGTTAAAGAAGTAGCCTGGTGTCATCCTACCAGAGGGATAATACTGAGTTAAAGAAGTAGCCTGGTGTCATCCTACCAGAGGATAATACTGAGTTAAAGAAGTAGCCTGGTGTCATCCTACCAGAGGGATAATACTGAGTTAAAGAAGTAGCCTGGTGTCATCCTACCAGAGGGATAATACTGAGTTAAAGAAGTAGCCTGGTGTCATCCTACCAGGGGGATAATACTGAGTTAAAGAAGTAGCCTGGTGTCATCCTACCAGAGGGATAATACTGAGTTAAAGAAGTAGCCTGGTGTCATCCTACCAGGGGGATAATACTGAGTTAAAGAAGTAGCCTGGTGTCATCCTACCAGAGGGATAATACTGAGTTAAAGAAGTAGCCTGGTGTCATCCTACCAGGGGGATAATACTGAGTTAAAGAGGTAGCCTGGTGTCATCCTACCAGAGGGATAATACTGAGTTAAAGAAGTAGCCTGGTGTCATCCTACCAGAGGGGATAATACTGAGTTAAAGAAGTAGCCTGGTGTCATCCTACCAGGGGGATAATACTGAGTTAAAGAAGTAGCCTGGTGTCATCCTACCAGGGGATAATACTGAGTTAAAGAAGTAGCCTGGTGTCATCCTACCAGGGGGATAATACTGAGTTAAAGAAGTAGCCTGGTGTCATTCTACCAGAGGGATAATACTGAGTTAAAGAAGAAGCATGGTGTCATCCTACCAGAGGGATAATACTGAGTTAAAGAAGAAGCATGGTGTCATCCTACCAGAGGGATAATACTGAGTTAAGATTAGGCAGGGGGTTATGGTTAGATTTAGGCAGGGGGTTTTGGTTAGATTTAGGCAGGGGGTTATGGTTAGATTTAGGCAGGGGGTTATGGTTAGATTTAGGCAGGGGTTACGGTTAGATTTAGGCAGGGGGTTACGGTTAGATTTAGGCAGGGGTTACGGTTAGATTTAGATTTAGGCAGGGGGTTATAGTTAGATTTAGGCAGGGGTTATGGTTAGATTTAGGCAGGGGGTTATGGTTAGATTTAGGCAGGGGGTTATGGTCAGATTTAGAGGGTTCGATGAGGGTTTAGATGGGATTAGACAGGGGGTTATGGTCAGATTTAGAGGGTTCGATGAGGGTTTAGATGGGATTAGACAGGGGGTTATGGTCAGATTTAGAGGGTTCGATGAGGGTTTAGATGGGATTAGACAGGGGTTATGGTTAGATTTAGAGGGTTCGATGAGGGTTTAGATGGGATTAGACAGGGGGGTTATGGTCAGATTTAGAGGGTTTGATGAGGGTTTAGATGGGGATTAGACAGGGGGTTATGGTTAGATTTAGAGGGTTCGATGAGGGTTTAGATGGGATTAGACAGGGGGTTATGGTCAGATTTAGAGGGTTCGATGAGGGTTTAGATGGGATTAGACAGGGGTTATGGTCAGATTTAGAGGGTTCGATGAGGGTTTAGATGGGATTAGACAGGGGGTTGTGGTCAGATTTAGAGGGTTCGATGAGGGTTTAGATGGGATTAGACAGGGGGTTATGGTCAGATTTAGAGGGTTCGATGAGGGTTTAGATGGGATTAGGCAGGGGTTATGGTCAGATTTAGAGGGTTCGATGAGGGTTTAGATGGGATTAGACAGGGGTTATGGTCAGATTTAGAGGGTTCGATGAGGGTTTAGATGGGATTAGACAGGGGGTTATGGTCAGATTTAGAGGGTTCGATGAGGGTTTAGATGGGATTAGACAGGGGTTATGGTCAGATTTAGAGGGTTCGATGAGGGTTTAGATGGGATTAGACAGGGGTTATGGTCAGATTTAGAGGGTTCAATGAGGGTTTAGATGGGATTAGACAGGGGGGTTATGGTTAGATTTAGAGGGTTCGATGAGGGTTTAGATGGGATTAGACAGGGGGTTATGGTTAGATTTAGAGGGTTCGATGAGGGTTTAGATGGGATTAGACAGGGGTTATGGTTAGATTTAGAGGGTTTCGATGAGGGTTTAGATGGGATTAGACAGGGGGGTTATGGTCAGATTTAGAGGGTTCGATGAGGGTTTAGATGGGATTAGACAGGGGGT